>NW_026000169.1:964892-1009266 GCF_001458135.2 Marmota marmota marmota
CTATTGGGGGGGGGGGGGACCTCAGACTAATAGTGCCCAAATTTAGAGAGAAATAAAAATCTTCCTTCAGTCTATGCTAAATGGACTGATTACACAAAGAACTCCATACATCCAAAAGCACATAGATGTCCGCACTAGTTCCCAGGGCTCAAACAATACCAGTCATTCTAATAGCTTTCCTTTTACATAAGCTGATGAGAGAGAGGACTCAGCTCTTCTGAACCTCATAACCTAGGATCCTTTGGAACGCTAAGGTCTACATTTTTTCCTCAGCACTGTTTTTCACATACTTTGAAAGGCAAACTTCATATTTCCCCTAAAAAATAAATCTGGAAACTACCTCTTCTGTTTGACAAGTGGTGTACTCCATCTTTAATACTTGCACTAAAACTACAAATGTTATACAAATCTAAGATTAACAATGAAAGACTATTTGATTGAATGTACTTTTAAATGCATGAGTTCAAATATAATTTCAAACACACTCCCCACCATGCTAATTATCAAAAGTCTACCATTTGGCTGAATTCTATTTGTTTTCAGTTGTGGTTTTTTTTTTTTTTTTTTTTAAAGATAATCATGATTCAAAATAACTTCTCAAAATTAAAAGGACTTTTGAGAAAAACCGTTGGGGGGGCAAATTTACCTTTCACTAGACAAGTTAATCACAGATATCAAAAATAATAAAGAGGGGAGGGAAGAATAGTAGAATGAATCTGACATTATTACCCATGAACATATATGACTACACAACCATTGTGATTCTACATCATATACAACCAGAAGAACGAGAAGTTATACTCCATTTATGTATGATGTATCAAAATGCATTCTACGCCAGGCACAGTGGTGCAAACCTTAATCCCAGTAGCTCAAGAGGCTGAAGCAGAACAATCACAAGTTCAAAGCCAGCCTCAGCAAAAAGTGAGGTTCTAAGAAACTCAGTATGACCTGTCTCTAAATAAAATACAAAACAAAAAAGGGGCTGGGGTTGTGGCTTGGTGGTCGAATGCCCCTGAATTCAATCGAGTGCCCCTGGTACCCAAAGAAAGAAAAGAAAAAGAAATGCATTTTACTATCATGTATAACTAATTAGAATAAAATAAGAATAATAATTTCACTGGATGTTTTTATCAAACTTTTAGGTCTCAGAGGAAAAAATATTCTTCACTGAATTTATTTAGAAACAATAACACTATTTGTATAAATGAACTACTTCAGGGGGTGGGTACTGGGGATCACACCCAGGGGCACTTTACCACTGAGCTACATCCCCAACCCTTTTTTTTTTAATATTTTATTTTTATATTTTTAATTGCGGTTGAACACAACACCTTTATTTTACTTATTTATTTTTATGTGGCACTGAGGATCAAACCCAGAGCCCCGCACATGTTAGGCAAGCGCTTTACCATTGAGCCACAACCCCAGCCCCAGCCCCAACCCTTTTTAATTGTTTATTTTGTGACACGGTGTCACTATAGTGCTTAGACCCTCCTTATGTTGCTGAGGCTGGTCTTGAACTTGTGATCCTCCAGTCTCAGCCTCCCAAGTTGCTGGTACTACAGGCATGTGCCACCATGCCCAACTGCAGTACATTATTGACTCTTTCAGTAATATATCAGAGCTGAGTCTTTGAAATCTCATTCAATACTGAGAAGGAACATGGATTTATTAAAGCCTCTAATAATATGGTAAACTTCATTTCTTTTTGGTTTTGGTACTGGGGATTGAACCCAGGGGCACTCTAGCACTGAGCTACAACATAGACCTTTTTATTTTGAGAGAGGGTCTCATTAAATTGCTGAGGTTGGCCACGAATTTGCAATCCTCCTGCCCTGGGCTCAAGAGTCACTGGGATTATAGGCATATGCTTTTGTACCTGGTGGCAAACTTATTTTCTAAGCCACTTATCAGACCAGTAGTAAAGCTCATTCATTTTAGCAAATAAAATGATAATGATCAATTTATTCACAAAATTATTAAAATCCTGAATATTCAAAATAATTTATATAATATTATATATACATATATAGTGCATGTGTGTGTGTGTGTGTGTATATATATATATATATAGTAAATGATATGTACTATCACGTACTTATAACCCCTTATGGAAATGATCAAGATACTATCCAGAATTACAGGAATCAGGCCTGCAAGGCATGGGCTGTAGAAGGTCTTCTAATTCCTTTAACTTCCTTCCTTTCTGCACACACATACAACATAATGCAAACAAACATTCTTTAAAGAAGAAAAAGTCGCATCAGGCACAGTGGTGCATGCCTGTAATCCCAGAAGCTCAAGAGGCTGAGCAGGAAGANTGGAGGCTGCAGGTGGGTGGGGGTTGGCACAGGCATCCAGAACTCCCAGGTCTTTTCTGGTGCTTTAAGAGCACTATCTGACTTCAACATGTGCCCCTTAAATTCCTCTTTAAAATATATATCTATCTGTGCTTTCTCAAACATCTAACCCTAAAATTTCACTATAATACTGCCATGTTATCTTATCCTTTATAATCAAAGGAATTTTTTCATTTTCCAACATAATGGCATCATCTTCAACCTTCATCACCAAATCAGGGCAGAAATAAAATAAAGGAACACATACAACCCTTCCTTTCATTTTCTCTGAGTTCTACGTGAGTACATAAAATTGATACACTCTCTTCTATAAATGAGTTTTAAAGTATTCCAACACACTTAAGTTTAAAAAAAAGTATTAAGGACTGGGATTGTGGCTCAATGGTAGAGTGCTCGCCTAGTATGCATGAGGCACTGGGTTTGATCCTCAGCACCACGTAAATATAAAATAAAGATATTATATCCAGCTAAAACTAAAACACAAATATTCTTTTTTTAAAAAAAGTATTAAAATGGTTATTTTATTACCCTATACACATGTATGATTACACTACTTGTGTGATTGTGCACCATGTACAGCCAGAAGAAGGAGAAACTGGTGCTCCATTTGTGTACAAAGTGTCAAAATGCATTATACTGTCATGTATAACTAATTAGAAAAAATTAAAAAAAAAAAAACAGTTATTCACAGATTATCTTTGGACTTTAACCAAACATTAACAGGTCATTTCAAGTTCCACGTTAAGATCATTACCTATTCTTAGTCATGACAAGAATGGCATGACAATATTTTCAAAAAAAGAAATATCAACTGCCAGGCGCAGTGGTGCACACCTGTAATCCCAGCAGCTAGCAAGGTTGAGACAGGAGGATCATGAGTTCAAAGCCAGCCTCAGCAAAAGTGAGGTACTAAGCAACTCAGTGAGACCCTGTCTCTAAATAAAATACAGACAGGGCTGGGGATGTGGCTCAGTGATTTATTGTCTCTGAGTACAGTCCCTGGTACCCCCCGCCCCAAAAAAGAAACAAAAAATATCAAGGAATGGTATACAGTAAAACTAAGGCATAGTAACAGAGAAGCACTGAAGAAATACAGTTCACATTTTGTAACGGGTTTATCCAGTTTTAAATTTCCTGTCTCTGTAGAAAATAAACCTTTACTGCAAATATACATGTACTGACTGGGATGAGTTATTCAATAACTAAATGTTTTAATTCAACACTGATATATTAAATGGTATTTCAGGGCTGGGATTGTAGCTCAGTGGCAGAGTTTGCCTAGCATGTGAGAGGCCCTGTGTTCAATTCTTAGCACCACATAAAATTAAATAAAGATATTTTGTCAATCTACAACTAAAAAATTTTTTTAAATAGTGTTTCAAGTTTAATATAAAAGATTAGTATTACAAAATATTATGACTATATAATTGTTAAATAAAGTTATAAAATCTGTAAATTTTTTTAATCTCATCTTGAAGTATCAAATACAAGTCTTGTTAAGCCACCATTCCTTCCTCTCCCTTCTAATTATCCTCTCATAATTACAAAAAGTAAATGCAGATGAAAAGCAAGAACTATAAACATGGCTATTTCATAATACTTTTATGCTGTTAGAAGCATAAATGTATTTACAGAACATCTTTTTTTTAAAGAGAGAGAAAAGAGAGAGAGAGAGAATTTTTTAATATTTATTTTTCAGTTTTCGGTGGACACAACATCTTTATTTTATTTTTATGTGGTGCTGAGGATTGAACCCAGCGCCCCATGCATGCCAGGCAACGCGTTACCTTTGAGGCACATCCCCAGACCCCAGACACCTTACTCTAAGTATATAGCTTCCCATGTTCAAGACTACTTAAACTGAGTATAGCAGCACAATCCTGTAATCCCAGCAACTCGGGAGGCTGATGATGCAAGGAGGATTGCAATTTTGAGCCTGGCCTCAGCAGCTTAGTGAGACCCTCTCAAAACAAAATACACTTTTTAAAATGAACTGAAAGCTCTCTCTCTCTGCTTCCTGGTTTAAGCCTCTTTGGGGTTTGTATGCAACCATAGGTTTTCACAAATCTTGCCTGAAATATTTCAACATGACCCCTGCCCTATGTATGTCTTGTCCAGTCACCACAGGCCTCTGAACTGCCCTGAAGCTGAATATCCTTAACTGTCCATGCCCCACCTGACAGAGAACAAGCACTTCAGGTCACTTCCCCTCCCACAACTTTACCCTCTCTCAGCAAGAAGCAACTTGGAGATGTTGTCACCCACTTTTCCAAAGAAACGGAATTAGACATTGGCAGTGGAGAAATATAACAGAGGTCCACTTCATGCTTTGAATGTAGCCCTTGCTGCTCTGCCACTACGACTTTTTTTTTTTTAAATATTTTTTAGTTGTCAATGGATTGATTATTTTTTTATTTATATGCATTGCTGAGGATCAAACCCAGGGCCTCATGCAAGCCAGGCAGGCAATCTACCACTGAGCTACAACTCCAGCCCATTGTGACTTGATCTTGATGTCTCCCTCCCCCTCCCTAATCTTGGGGAAATCGGATTACCTTTTTTCCCCATCCTAGGCAGTTATCTGTTCTTGAGCACATCAACCACAGAAACAAAGTAATTCAGACTTCGGGTATGGCACTAGAAGATTTCAGAAATTACTATCTCCCAAATTAACAAATAAATTACAATTCTGGAGAGAACAAGTGGAATGTAGCCTTTAAACCACCACTTTGAAGAACCCCTGTTCCCCTGTTGGGCAGAATCACAGTCTCTGGGACAGGAGTCCCCCAAGTTTCTCCTTTGCTAGCAGAGCAATAAAACTTCTTTGTCCTTTTTCTTAAAAAAAAAAAGGAAAAGAAAGAGAGAAAACAAGAAAGACTACACTGGGGAAAACCTAAAGATTCTCAACTTCCTATTTTATCTTTCTTTTCATTTGGCAGTGAGGGGTATGTGAGAGGAGAAACCAGGAAAAAGAGATACAATGAATGACCTTTGAACAATATACAAAAACTTACCCACTTGAAGGATCTAAGGCAATAGCTCTGGGTTGATCCAACTCTTGCCAAAATAAAACTTTTCGTAAAGATCCATCTAAATTAGAAACTTCAATCCGATTAGTTTCAGAATCTGTCCAGTATAATTTTTCTCCAAGCCAATCACATGCCAGCCCATCAGGGGACAATAATCCAGAAACAACAACATTCTGTACACTCTCAGTTTTATTAAATTCTGTTCGTTTAATGGCTTCTTCGCTGACATCACTCCAGTAGATCAAGCCATGACCAAACACAAAGTCCACCGCAGCTGCATCCTCCAAACCTCCAACTACAATTGTAGCATTCTCTTTGCCATTTGTAGCATCAACCAATTGCAAGTCCCGTCTGTTTGCATAAAGCAACAAAGGGGCCGCTGGAACAAAATGAGACAAACATGTAAGTAAAAAGGGAAGAAAACATATTGGTTCTTATAAACTAGGTTTCAAATCAGCATTAGTGGCAATTACGGTAAAAAATTTAGAAAGGGTAAACAGACAAGGGCAATACCTAAAATCCTTTCATGCAAATTTTATTTTTACATCACTTTAAAACCAAAACAACAAGGTGAAATCAATTCTACTAGAATAGTCTTTTTTTTTTTTTAAGGAAACAGTCTGTGAGATAAAATTTAAAAGCTTAGCCATACCAAAAATAAGTAAGGATACTGTGCTACTGAAACACTGATGGGAATATAAAACGGTACAGCCACTTTGGAAAACAGTTGGTAATTTCTTAAACTACCAACTTTCCTTAAATACACAACCTGCCATATGATCCAGCCATCATATACCTAGGTTTTAACTCAAAGAGATAAAAATATATATCATACAAAGACCTGTATATAAATGTTCTTAGCAATTTATTTGTAACCTAAACTGGAATATGATCAACAAATTAATGAATGAACAAACTGTAATATATCATAGAATAAAAAGTAATGTACACGTACATCAAAAATGAATTAGTCTCGGGCTGGGGTTGTGGCTCAGCGGTAGAGCTCTCGCCTAGCATGTGCGAGACCCTGGGTTTGATCCTTAGCACCACATAACAATAAATAAAGGTATTGTGTCCAACTACGACTAAAAAATAGATATTTTTTAAAAAATGAATTAGTCTCAAAATAACAGAGAGAAGCCAGATCAAAAAAAGTATATTTTAGACAGGCTCAGTGGTGCACACAGTGGCTCAGGAGGCTGAGGCAGGAGGATCACGAGTTCAAAGCTAGCCTCAGCAACTTACCAAAGGTATACTGAGTTCAGTGAGACCCTGTTTCTAGATGAAATCTTCTTTTTAATATTTTTATTAGTTACTGATAGACCTTTATTTATTTGTTTGTTTATATGTGGTGCTGAGAATTAAACCTAGTGCCTCACACATGCTAGGCAAGTGCTCTACCACTGAGCCACAACCCTAGCTGGATAAAATATTTTTTTATAAAAGGGGATAGGGATGTGGCTCAGTGGTTAAGCACCCTCTACGTTCAATCCCTGGTACAAAAAGAAAAGTATAGTTTATGTGACGCCAATTTATATAAAATCCTAGAAAATGCAAACCAATCTATTACAACAGAAAGCCAATCATTGAATGTCTTAAGGTGAGATGAGGAGAAGAGTTGGAAAAGAATGAAAGGTAGGAATTATAAAAGAGCATGAGAAAATTTTTGTGGGTGATGACTTGTTATCTCTATTATGATGATAGTTCCAGAGATGTATACATGTTAAACTTATTAAATTTTGCTTGTCTGAAGCCAGTGCTATGTGGTTGCCCCTGAGTTTCCATGGTTATTTCTTCATGAGTCAAGAGCAGAACAGTGACACCTCAGACCTCTTTGTGGTAGAAGGGGGGCCACCCACCCACCTGCTCACCTGCAGACTGACCCCTTCACTGCTCCTAAGTGACCCCTACCCCCTCCCAATGTCTGAGTGCCAGGGGACAACAGGACTCCAGAACTCCCCAGCCCCAACCGAGGATAGGAGCACTCCCTTCCAGTGCTGGGCTCAATGGGAACCCTACAATAAAGACTGACACCACCCCCCAAAAAAACTTATTAAATTTTATACTTAATATAAGTACAATTTATGGTATAACAATTATACCTGAAAAATGTTAAATAAAAAGTTCAGCAGAGCCAGATTTTAACCTATTTTATTCTACTCTATACTATTAGAATGACTGATACCAAAACTAAATATTAAACTCATCTTAAGAGCTGAAGTTGTAGCTCAGTGATACAGTGCTTGCCAAGCACATGTGAGGCACTGGGTTCAATCCTCAGCATCACATAAATAAACAGATAGATAGATAGATAGATAAAATAAAGATATTGTGTCCATTTACAACTAAAAAAATTTTTTAAACTATCTTAAAGAAATAACATTTAATTTTGAGAAAGTTGAAGCTATTTAAGGATTAAAGTAGCATTAATTCTATGGTTTTGTGGAATTTTTTAAAATATCTATTCCAAATTTCTGACATATACTTCCCTGGTACCAAGTAGCAATTAAAAATCCAGAGTACCACTGTCCTACAGAACTGTCCCTAATGACAAAAATGTTATCTGGACTGGGGCAACGCAGTACCACCAGCCACATGTTACTATGGTGTATTTAAAATGTAGCTAATAGGGCTGGGGTTGTGGCTCAGCAGTACGGCACTTGTCTAGCATGTATGAGGCCCTGGGTTTGATCCTCAGCACCACATATAAATAAATAAAATCAAGGTATTGTGTCCACCTACAACTAAAAAATAAAAATAAAAAATAAATGTAGCTAACAAGTTATACTTTTAACTTTATAGATACTAATTCACTTAAATGTGAATTTAAATAACCAAATGTGTTTAGTGGTGATATTAAATAGCAATCTAGAGATTGGAATAAAAAATGGAATAAAGACTAAGACCAGAATTATGATGCAATAATCTACATGAACTCCTTTCATAATTACTAAAACTCTAAAGCTATACTTCCAAAGCCAAGTCCAACTACTATTTAAAAGTAACCATTTCCTCTTTTTAAAAAAACTACTGTAATTCCAAAATATTAAAGTGCTCACAAAAGTATAAAGAAAAATAGTGATGTTTAGGTCAGTCCATGGACTGTACCTGCCAAATGGAGTTATGAATATGCACTCTGTTCATCTACAAGTACAACATAAAATCCTCTTTTAATCAAGCTTAAATCCAATTTTCTGATTCAAAAGCAAATAGGAAGCTAGGCGTGGTGGCACACACTTGTAAACCCAGGGCTCAGGAGGTGGAGGCAGAAGGATCAGGAGTTCAAAGCCAGCCTCAGCAACAGAGAGGTGCTAAGCAACTCAGTGAGACCCTGTCTCTAAATAAAATACAAAATAGGGCTGGGGATGTGATTCAATGGTCAAGTGCCCCTGAGTCCAATCCCCAGTACCACCCCGCCCCCCCCCCAAAAAAATGGGAAGATAACTTTTTCTTCAAAAGTGACTAAAAATCTTTTCTGCGTATTCTGCTGCATATTCTGCTGTAGCTACTGGCAAAACTATAAATTTTCTTAATAAGGTTTCACTTTTGGGGTTGTGATTGTGGCTTAGTGGTAGAGGGCTTGCCTAGCATGTGTGAGGCACCAGGTTCAATTCTCAGCACCACATATAAATAAATAAAATAAAGGTCCATCAACAACTGAAAACATTTTTTTAAAAAATTCACTTTTAATTCATTTCAGGCCTTTAAACATCACGCTGATTTATCAGTCCTGACAGTGCCGCCTACATTATCTTGTAGTGCCCACATTATCTTATATTGAACTTCTCTTAGCTTGGGCCAAATATAAACATAAGGGGAAAAAGTTCCTATTAGTGAGGGGTACAATGCTCAGTCCTAGAGAGGAACAAGAAATAGCCCCAGTGCACTTAACTTTAACACCCAAGAATGATAATAATCGAATATTTATTGGACTCTTAATTTATGGCACTAACTTAGGAAGAGTGTTCATATACCAAATCTGAACATGATATTAGATGGCAGCCAAATGTCTTTCTAACTTTCAAGTCAAATATTAATATTTCCACTAAACTTTGGTCTACTAAATAAAAGAATAATCCTGGTTATTTAAAGTTGACTCACAAAACTTCTGAGTACCAAAAAGAAAAAAGCAGGAAGCAAGGTACTAGTTACTAAAGGACTATAAACCCATACACTATTAAAAGGAAACCTAAGTACATCTTGTACAATCATTTCTCTGATGCTTGAACACTTTCTACATATCACCACCAATATCTTTTCAGAAATAACTAGGATAACTGAAAGATATAATTTGATCTGTAATATTATTTTTATCTACTAAAGAGGAAGTTGGATCCACACACACCTGCCCCGATTGTAGCATATATGTGCAATGTACTCAATGCCTTCCATTCCAGAACACTACTTCCTGAATTCCTAAAACAACCCAAATAATCAATCATATACCTCTTTACCAAATACTCATGGATGCTCAAGAATCTTTAGTTTTCCTTTATTAAACTCCTACCAAACATCCTGTAGCAGCCTTTTCAAACTTTTCTGCACTCCTGCAGACAAATTTCATGTCTTAAATACTTTATTCTCAGATGATCACATAATCTCAATGAAGCAAGAAGAAAGGTAAATGTCAAACATCTTCAACATCTTAATTTATACCTCTCAAAAACTTTTTGTATCTCTCCCTAACCTCCCTTACTTTGTTATCATTCTCAAAGGCCAGTTACTCTAAGACAACAGTAAAAATTTCGGCTATCTCCTCTCTGAAACTTTGCTCTATCAGTTGTTTAGTATTTCTTATACCTTCAACAGCTCATGGAGGTCCTGTTATCAATAATTTTGCCTTAAACATCCTACCCTGTTACCATCAAGCAAATAACTGTATTTCTCTTAACCAAAAAAATTTCATAACACTGGTATGTACTTTTAGCTATAAATTCCTTTAGTCTAACTTCCTACACATCACTCAGCTGAAACTGTTTTCTCTAAGCCTTCATAACCAAATCCAATGTTTGGGTTTTTTTCCCCCTTAGTTCTTTTTCTTGACTTCTTTGCAACATTCAACACTGTTGGCCATATCCCTACCTGAAGTAAAATGTTCTGCTTTTACTATGCAATCGTTATTGTTTGTTTACTTTTGGGTTTAAACCTTCCTCCTTTCCATATATAGCATTCCAAGATTTCTCTGTTGGTTCTCCAAATGACAGAGTATGAAAAACTATCAAGTTCACCTGGTCAACAAACAACTTTACGCAGCTAATTTCCAAATCATCTCTAGTTAAACCTTAAGTTCTATGCCTACAACTTCTTTTGGGCCAATCTTCTTCCCATTTATTTAAATTCATCATCTTTCTTTCCAAAAATTTTTCATCAGCCTACAGTACAATTCTCCAGATCTTATTGGTGTCCCTTAGAGCCATCTTTGCCTCATTCCTTTTCCCCCAGTCTGCCAGTTACCATCTTGTTGATTCTTCTTTACCATGTGCCTCTTCTTTAAATGTGCCTCTTCTCCACTTTTAGAACCACTATGCTACTCTAGACCTTCATGATCTTATACCTAAACTAACCCAATAGTAAATGATCTTAATACTTTCCATTTCTTTTTCTATGTCTAATACATACTCATATTTGATCCAAATAAAAAGCTTTCTGATTCCCCTTGCCGAAAATAGAAAGCCTCCATACCTCAGCCCTCCACTATGAGGACTCTAAATTTCTTTTATAATCTGCATCATACATATTTTCAACATGTAAACTGAAAACACATCATGTCCTATCACCACACTGATAAATTGCTTGTTTAATTTTTTAAATGTCTAATAACACAAACATACATCTTTATTTTACTTGGGTATGTTTTTACTAAATTTTCACAGCTTGCCTGACTATGCTAGCATTACATCTCCATTTGTTTTAAGCTAAACTGAATCATTAATCTGACAAACTTTATTTCAAAAGTAATTAGGTTTTTCTGTGGAATATACACATAACGGAATATTAGCATTAAAAGAGAATAAAGGGGCTGAGGTTGTGGCTCACTGGTAAAGCACTTGCCCAGCACATGTGAGGCACTGGTTTCTACCCTCAGCACTACATAAAAATAAATAAATAAAATAAAAGTATTGTGTCCATAAACAACTAAAAAATATTTTTTAAAAAAGAGAGAATAAGGGCTGGGACTGTGGCTCAGCGGTAGAGTGCTCGCCTAGCACATGCGAGGCCCTGGGTTCAATCCTCAGCACCACACAGATAAATAAAATAAAGATACTGTGTCCAACTACAACTAAAAAATAAATAAATATTTTTTTAAAAAAGAGAGAATAAAATTATGGCATTTGCAGGTAAATGGATGGAGTAGAAGAATATAATGCTAAGCGAAGTGAGCCAATCCCAAAAATCCAAAGACCCAAAAGTTTTCTCTGATAAGTGGATGCTGATCTATTATGGGGGGGAAGGAATATGGGTAGAATGGAGGAACTTTGGACTGGGCAAAGGGAAGGGAGGAAAGGGACTGGGTATGAAGGCAGGAAAGATGGTGGAATGAGAAGGACATCACTCTCCAGGTACATGTATGACTGCACAAATGGTGTGAGTCCACAACATCTACAAGAATAGAAATGAAAAGTTATGCTTCATTTGTGTACCATGAAACAAAATGCATTCTGCTGTCGTGTATAACTAATTAGAAAAAAAAATTTTAAAAACTAAAAATTAAAAAAAATAATTAGGTTCTTAATAAGCGAACTTGAAGACAGATTCGAAAATCTTTGGTGACTTAAAACCTGACTTATGCAAAGTTAGTTCATGGATATTCGTTAAATATCCGGATCATTTCTAAGTAAAACTGAACACTGAAGCATAATTTCAAGTTTATACAGTTTTCTGCCTTGTATTTTTATGCTACAGAGAAGCTATATATATATTTAAGTTTATTAAAGAACATACTCAGGGGCTGGGATTGTGGCACAGTGGTAGAGTGCTCACCTAGCATGCATGAGGCACTGGGTTCGATCCTCAGCACTACATAAAAATAAAATAAAGATATGGTGTCCACCTAAAAAATGAAAAAAAAATTTTAAAAAGAAGAACATACTCAGTTTTGCCACAATAAGATGTTGTACTGTCAAAAGTTGTATTATCCCATAAGCTCTGCTACTCTACTACAAAATGCTGGTGTGGGATAGTTTCAAAATTATCCATCCACCTCATAGCTTTCTGTGTAAAACAGCAGTTACTATAATTATACTGAGTTATAATCTTACATGTAAATGAGACTCTATAGTACAGAAAGGAAAACAACTTTGTATGCAAGGTATGTAGGATGAGTTTTTGTTAATGAAAAAGAAAAGTTTTCTCATAAATGACTTAACTGTTCCAAAATGAGAAAGAAGAAAACATAGGACAAAACCTGAATGGATATAAGTATTTTAAATTCATGAAAAAGGAACTACATTTGTTGTGGTCAAGGCCAGCTAAGATTTCCTAGGTTTATTTACAAGATTTTCTTAAATGTACTTTAATATCTTTATACAAAATTAGAGTTGGGTTTTCTCTATTAACAGCAACAAATTGGGGCTGCGGTTGTGGCTCAGCAGTAGAGCACTTGTCTACCACAGGAGAGGTCCTGGGTTCAAGCCTCAGCACCACATAAAAATTAATTAATTAATTAAAGATATTGTATCCAACTACAACTAAAAAAATAATAATAAAGCAACAAATTTTCCTGGATTATTGGTCTGCTCTAATAAAGAGGTTATAAAAGGTTTGTCTTTGCATTCTGAATAATAATCTCCCTGGAAGACATAGACTGTTTTACCAGAATTTCTTGAACTTAATATTGACTTTGTAATGTCTTTGATTATTCAAAAAACAACGTCTTCTCATTTTTTTGAATTGACTTGATTTTGGTTTGCATGCCACAAAAAACACCAAACATCCTTGTCAATAAATGCATTACTTTTTGTAATAAGCACTCTAGCTATTTCACTTTTAAAATAATCAGTAACAGATTAATCATACCATTTGGAGTATTTTGTCACCTACAGATAAGTTTTTGATTTTACTCTGATACTCCTTTCCAAAGAGCTAAGATTCCTTACCATTATGTTACTTCCTATGTTTACTTTTAAACATCTTTTTGTCACTTAGATTAAAATGTAGTCAAATAGTTCTTCTCATCAACCCATGCTTCTATTTAAACATTCAAATCTCCTGAGAACTTTTGACATTCTGCCTTTTCAAATCAAATCCTAAATAATGTCTTTTATACTAACAACTGTCTGAGATTTTCCAAGGGCCTCTGGAAATCACAAGGAATTTATTTTTTCACCTTGTAAAACTCAGAAGTTAAAACTAATTGTTTATTTGATCAAAACATTATAAGCTGAATGGGAAGCACTGTCAAATAAAAAGAGATGCTTATCCTCCCTAAATTAAATCTATATAGGTGGACTGTTATTAATACGAATTATTTCAGACACTGTATACCGGCATGAAGTTCCTAGAAATTTAGTGATGCTCTCATTGTAGATGTATACTTCTATTGATCAGAATCCCGGTACTACTTTGCCTGACATTAAACAACAGTATAGTGCCTTTAGTAATTCCATGTTTGTTTGTTTTAATGTTAACATGATCACAATTTTACTTCTTTAATTTTTGTTTGTTTGTTTTTGCAGAGGAAGAGGGGGTTGAACGCAGAGGCATTCTATCACTGAACTACATCCCCAGTCCTTTTTATTTTTTTTATTTTGATACAGGGTCTCACTAAATTGCCAAGACTGGCCAATAACTTGCAATCCTCTTTCCTCAGCCTCCAGAGAAGCTGGGATTACAGGTGTGTGCCCTGCACCTGGCTACTTCTTTAATTTGAAAAATCTATCTTCTCATTAGGTTAGTGGTTCTCAACTGAGAATTCATATTTACATATGAAATTTTATTACACAGATGTTAAAGGCCTATTATAGACTGACTAAATCTTTTTACTTGATAATCTTGGTAGAATCTTATTATATTCTATTCTATAATAGAATGATCTTGTTATATTCTACATATATTCTGCTTGATAAATTTATAACCTTCTATGACTCAGGATCATTACATATCTTCAGGATTGTTTTCTTGAGGTTATATTTACAAATTACATGTAATAGCAATTTTGTTTAAAATAAGGCTAATCATTATTGCTTATAGATATTTTATCAAAACTTTTTAGGATTGACTTGATGTTGGTTTTCATACCAACATCCACATCAAAATTGTGTGTTTTTTTTTTAATAACAACCACTCATTAGATCTTTCACTTTTAAAATTATCAGCAATATATTAATTATACTATTTGAAGTCTTTTGGTTATCTACAGATAGGCTTTATTGGAGGGTGTTTTGTTTTGTTGTCATTGCCTCCCCACCCCCCACATATACACTACCTCCAAATACTGAGGATTAAACCTTTGGTGCTTTACCACTAAGTTACATCCCCAGTCTTTTTTATTTTGGGACATGGTCTCCCTAAAAGCTGAGGGTCTCTCTAAAATGCTGAGAAGTCCTGAAACTTGTGATCCTAGCTTCCAAAGTCTGGGAGTATTGGCATGCACCACCTCATCCAGTTCAGATACTTTTGTTTTGTTTTACTCTGAACATACCTGCAAGTATACAGGTCAAAGTACTTGTCTCTTAAAAAAAAAGTATTATTGAAAAAGAACTGCCAGTTACACTAGCGCACAGGTTTCTTCTGATGGCATCATATAGACAGATGAGAACACGTCAGTGTTATGAGTCAGAATTTCCAAAAACTAGTAGTAGAGAAGTAGAAGAGTTCAAGAGATTGCTAACACAGATCCAGGAGAACAAGAGTTAATTATGTAGAACTGAATAAAGTGCTGAAGGAATATTATGGGTTTTATTTAAAATAGTGCTCATTTTAATTTTATATTTCCTGGATATAAGGACCCCATTTCTTTCTTCTCTGAAATTATCTATAATCATATAAGCAGACTATGTTTTATGAAGTAAAACAAACATTTATCTCTCAGTTTCTCCTGTCACCTCCAGAATTCAAAAACTCAATTATTAAGTATTCTTCTCATAGCAACATAGTTATTTGCATAGGTTCACTGAGTCTGCCTCTGGTTGGATACACTGTTATATAACTTTGGATATTTGAAAGTGCTGCTCCTTTAATCTGATATGACTAGACACTTTAAAGGAGCTACAGTTGATTTTATGAGCCATGCTTATAGCTCTTTTGGGAAACTTGTCGAGGTAAATGGCTTACAGAGTTCCTAGCTTCACAGATGAATTAAGAATGCTCACTTCCTAGAGGGCCCAGAAACCCTAGAATATTTTGTAAACCTCAACAAGGCAGGAAATAACTCAAATCTACAGGTACTACAAGTAAAACCTGAAGGTAAATTCCTGACTCACATCTCTAGCCTCAAGAGGGTTTTAAAACTCCAATCTAGGGCTAGAGATGTAGCTCAGTTGGTAGAGTGCTTGCCTCACATGAACAAGGCCCTGGGTTCAATCTCCAGCCGGGCGGGCGTACACACACAGAGAGAGAGAGAGAAAAGAAAAAAAGCCCTCCAATCTCCAATCTAAAAGTCCTTGAAAAGCTTTCAGCAAAACTTTAAAGACCTATCTAGTAAATTACTATTGTTGCTACCAAATATAAACATTACAGGCCAAGTCTAATGAGACCAACTGCACAATGACTCTTGTTCTATCCCTAATAGTGACACGTTTTGTTTTAAGCAACAGGGGGACTAAGAAGTGTTCATCACAATTGCTATTGTTATTCACCCATTATCTTGGCTTGACCAAAGTTTTGTCAGGCTTCTCTCCTTCCCCACAAGTCATGCTAAGAGGCATATGGAGTTATTTTTAGAGTGTGGTTTGTTTTTTGTTTGTTTGTTTGTTTTTTGGAGGGTGCTAAAAATGTTCAGGAATAAGACAGTGGTGACAGCTGTACAACCATGTGAGTATACTAAAACTACTGTATACTTTAAAATGGAGATTTTTATGGTACATAGATTTTTATCTCCAAAACACCGGGTTAAAACAATATAATCACGGGGCCAGGGTTGTGGTTCAGTGGTAGAGCAAATGCTAACATGAGGCACTGGGTTCAATCCCCAGCACCACATAAAAAAATAGAAACAAATAAAATAAACGTATTGTGTCCATTTAAAACTAAAAAAGATAAAAATATAATCATCCCTCAACATCTATGATGGACTGGTTCCAGATGCTTCCCTTTCACCTCACTCCCCAACCCATGTCCACCCCACAGGGACTGGGGGTATGGCTCAGTGGTAGAGCACTTGCTTATTATTAGCATGTGTGAGAGAGATTATATATCTCCAGCACCACAAATAATAGTAATAACAATCCTCCTGGACCCCAAAATCTGAAGGTTTTCCCTTAATGGGGTAGTATTTGCATATAACCTAAATGCATTCCTCGAAATACTTTAAATCATCTCAAGATTACTTATACTACCTAATATAATTTATAACATATCTTATGTAACACCTATGTAAATATTGTATTGTTTAGGGAATAATGACAAGAAAAAAAGTGTTTTTTCCAAATATTTTCAATCAACAGTTGGTTGAATCTATGGATGTGGAACACTGATTTGGAAGGCTAACTATATATGAGAATAAGTATATTATTATTAATGCAATAGTTACATTCTAAAACCAGAAAATACATAATCCACACTTCAATTTCAACCTCAGTATAAATACATTGATTTTTTTTCTAAATAGTCTGTTTTCCATATCTAACCTGTGTAAGAAATCTTTCTAATAGTTATAAATGTATAATTTAACCATGTCTAACCAATGATTTTAGACAAAACACAAAATTAAGTTCCAAATAAGACTGTATAAATGTTATAAATATTCACATATTTTATACGCTTTAAGTGTAAAATTTACAGTATCCAATATGTCCAAAGCTCTAATACACAGCAGTATATGAAGGGGAAAAAAAACTATTATAAAGAAATTTTTCTGGGGCTGGGGCTGTAGCTCAGTGGTAGAGCGCCCGCCTCGCACATGTGAGGCACTGGGTTCAATCCTCAGCACCACATAAAAATAAATAGATATTATGTCCATCTACAACTAAAAAAATATTAAAAAAAGAAACTTTACCATCTAAAAACTATTTCTTCATTAGCATAAATCAAAAAATTTACAAATAAAGACCACATAACATGCAGCTAAGAGTGCATAGTAATGAAGTTCACTTGTCATCCTTCTCAGACTTATAAAATATCTTTTAAGTTGGATATATGAGCATATTTAAAATTATACTTCACAATAAAGCATTCCAATAAGGAGGAAGACTCCTAGCCCCATAACCTACTTGGTGTGGAATAATTTTTTTTTAAATATATATGTTGTAGATGGACACATATATATTTACCTTTATTTGTTTATTTACTTATTCATTATTTTTATGTGGATTGAACCAGTGCCTCACACGTCCTAGGCAAGCACTCTATAGCTGAGCTACAACCCAGGTCCCAGAATAATTTTAAATTCTTGTTAAAAAAAATAATAATTTCCAGGGCTGGGATTGTAGCTCAGTTTTGGAGTGCTTACCTAGCACCTGTAAGTCACGGGTTAGATCCTTAGCACCACATTAAAAAATATATATATATATGTATATATATATATATATAATAAAAGGTATTGTGTCCAACTACAACTAAAAAATAAATAAATAAGAAAAGAAAAAATAATAATAATAATTTCTGCTGGACACAGTGGCACATACCTGTAATCCCAGAAACTCAGGAGACTGAGACAGGATTGTTAGTTCAAAGTCAGCCTCAGCAACTCAGGGAGACCCTAAGCAACTCAATGAGACCCTATCTCTAAATAAAATACAAAAAAGGGCTGGGGATGTGACTCAGCCGCTAGGTGCCCCTGAGTTTAATCCCCAGTGCCAAATAATTTCTCACTTAGAAAATGTTTTGGTAAAGTGATTTTATCCATACTTAACTTTATTTTTTGAGCTGGAATCTCACTGTATTGCCCACATTGGCCTCAAACTCACAATCCTCTTTACCCAGATAGGATTACAGTTGTGCATTACAACATGCCTGACTCTACCATACTCAACCCTTAAGTAAGTATCATAATTAACTGAGTTATCTATCTCTAGCTTATTCAGAATAATCATCACCTTTTTTAAAAAGCATTGTTCAGATGCAGCTTTAACAGGGCACACACTAATAATCCCAGGTGCTCAGGAGATTGAGGCAACAGAGTTTTAGCAAACTTAGACCCTGTCTCAAAATAAAAGGACTGGGGATATAGTTCAGTGGTACAGTGTCCCTGGATTGCTACCCTTTAGAGAGTAAAAGTTTGGCCATCATATTTTATATAAAACAAAACAGAAAATATCAGAAGTAAATGCATTTTATGGAGCTTTTGTTTTCGTTGCAGAAAAAAATTTTGAAGTTCAAAAACCACTGGTCTAAAATTATTGCCAAAAACAATTACTGGAACATAACAGGCACTTAAAATGTTTTACTAGTCTTTTCTAAGCATTATTCTCTTAATGTGGCCATCTTAATAGTGACCATTTATTGAATGTCTACTATGACAACACCATACTACCTTCAGAGACACTCTCCAAGTGTATTTCTTGGAGCAGAAGTCCAGTGGCATGTTAAAAGAACTTACAAAAATTTTCATTGTCAAATATGGGAAATACGAAATTAAACAAAGTTAAAACTGGTCTCTTTTTACTTCAGGATCTCTCAGAGCCCTTAATGTGATAATATGAATTATAGATTCCTTACCCTAACAAAGACAGTAACTTATCCAAGGTCACAAAGTAGCTAAGGAAAAACAGAACTATAACTTTGTTCTTTTGATTTCCACTCCAAAATTCATTCTTCTTCCCAAAAAATTTAAAATATCTGATTTTAAAGTCGGGAAGGGGCCTTAAAAAGATCACTTGTATAGAAAAACAAATTTGGACAACAGTGCTTTATTGCTTTATTCTGGTACCATTACCACCAGCCCACAAAAACAACAAAAAAAAAAGCAATCAGCAAAGAATTTTTACAAAACTAAAGCCTCCTCAAATAAGGTTAAAATATACACTTTGATGGTATTTCAAAATTTATAATTCTTATCAAAAAGCAGAGATAGTATTTTCTCTAAACAGCACCTGGGTGGAAAAAAAGAATGATAAGAATGGCAACCTAAACTGCAGAGTCCATCAGAACAAGGACCATGTCTGTTTTGTTCACCACTATACCAGAAGCTATTGTATAGTAGGTATCTCATACATATTTGCTGAAAGAATAATAAATCGTTGCTCCACCATTAATTTGCTGTAAAATCTTGACCACATTATGAATATCTCTGAATCTTGCATTTTCCCCACCTATGAATGAAGTAGTTAAACTCGCATGACCAAGATCCCATCTACCTTTAAGAATTCATCAATCAATCACAAATTAAACCTCAAATCCCCAGCAGTTCAGGTTACATCCACAAATAATCAAAGATTATAATAAAGAGTTGGGGATACAGCTCAGTGGTATATTTACATACATGGAAAAAAAACTTGTAAAGCACTTTAAATTCATTTACTTAATATTTCAAATAATCCTGCAAATTAGGCAGACATATATCTATCATCACCCACATTTCACAAATAAAAAAACTTGAGACCCAGAGAAACTGAATGGACCAAAACCACAAAGTTAAGAAGTAGTGAAGCTTTGGTTTAAAAATCAAGATTTTGGTGTTAAAATCCCTCAATTTTTCCACTGTATTTTGCTACCTGATGATGGGGAAAGGAATGCAGCCTGGATCATGATAGTATTTCCTGGCTTTCAGCTACTGATTAAACAAGGTTACAGGACAACAGGTTTCCCAAACGATCTCACACCCCATCACATACCCAATGTTAAAGCTCCAACTCTTTAGAAAAATGACCTTAAAACAAATTAATATTTTTCTCCTTGGAGTCCAAGGTTGACTAGGTATCACTACCAAAACAGAGGATGACACACACTATCAAGGAGTCACGACAATATAAATAATGAACAAAAAATTTTTTACATCAAAAGAGTTTTAGTTCAAATGATATGTACTCACATTAAATACTGTTAAATATAAAGACCACTTTATACGGTTATTATGCTACATCTAAAGTAAGAGCTCCATTTTTTAAAGCTTTGGTAGTAGAAAGGAGACTTCCTATTAACTCTTTCAGCTCTTATTACTTCAAAACATATAACTACTTCTCTAAACTCAAGTAATGAACAAATTTAAATCTGGGTTTAAACCTGGTGTTAAAATAAACAAACAGCACTTACATCACACCCTTCCCCTCCAAGAAATACAACTGGGGAACCAGAAGTATGCAGATTATGGATTTAATTTCCCCTAGACTTAACAATCCACTGGTGTCATATTTGTTTAATTTCTATCAATTTCTGTCTTAAATACATATTCTTATATCAGATATAATTCTTTCTCACAGCTAAAGCAAAATCTTTCAGTGAAGGGTGTACTAAAATAATACACACTTATTAAATTCCTCAAGTACCTAACACTGAATTAAGTACTCTGCCATGAAAATTAAAGCACTATCTTTCATGAGTTTATATATATATATAAAACTAGACAATTCAAAATATGCTTACAAGACATAATTATTATTAAGTATAAATAGAATATGCAAACATAATAATGGTGCAGAAGAGCAGCGAAAGTAAACGTTCCTTCTGAAAAAAAAAGGCACTCTCATCAAAAATACATATAGACACACAGAAATGACACACCTATCACATTTATACCACAGAATTATTTATTACCATGTTCTACAAACTTCTTAAGTTTTAGAGGACTTAACAAAGTTTAGCTTGTTAAATTAATGGCTAAAAAAAAATCTCCAAAGCTTCCTAAAGTCCCATACCTGAAAAAAATTGACTATGAACACAAGCAAAATTCAGAAAACCAAAACTACAAGCCACTGCATCAAGCAGCACTTAAATTCTTCTGCTGGTAAATGCTTGATAGCATCAGTGTCATCTCAACTTCAACTCTTAACAGACTTGAGACGACCTGTGGACAATCTTGCCAGCTAGTCAAAATACTTTAGAAACTGTCACAAAATAAAAGTCAAAGCATATGTGTCAGCTTTGCGGTCCAATTCAAAACATCACAGAGGCACTAAACCTGAGTGGTTCCCAGAGCAAATTATCCAGGGAGGTCTGTAATATTTACCAAAGTGCCAAGCAGTCCCCAAGAGTGCACAGCGAATGATAATTTAGTTCCCAGGATAGGCTCCTCGTCACACAAGGACGACTTCCCTACTTGGTGCCAACTGTACAATTGCATACTCCGAAAATAGGGGCAAGTCCTGAATACCAGGGGTTACGAGGGCAACGTTTGTATTTTATTATGGGCTGAAGCTCAGATGATTCCCATTGCTGAAACGCTCGACCTATAACCTCAAAGTCACTTTCCAACTGTGCTCTCACCCAGGATCACTATTCCCCAAACGGAAGCCAATTATTAGTTGTAACAAGGTCCGGAAAAATAGTAAGAGGGCTCTAAAAGTTCATCTAAGAGACATGGAAAAGGTGAGGGCTTCGAGAGAGAAGCCAACATTAAGCACCGTGGGCTCAAACATTTTTAAAGCCAAAATACGTACAAAGACCCTTTTCCCTAGAAACTCCAGGCAAAGAGGTACACAGACACTCAGTCATTCCGATAGAATGGGGTGCCAGGGGTTCGCCAAGACAAGCAGCCCAGACCTAGGCTCAGCTTTGTCCAGACAGTGTGGAAACCCAGGCAGGGGTCTGCATTGTGGCCAGGCGGTGCGCACAGCCCCTTCTCCCGGGCCCCTTTCTCTCCTTCTCCTTCCCCACCACCAGGCCTCTCTCCTCGCTCTCTTCCCCGTCTTCTCCCTCCCTTCTTCCCTCCCCTCCCCCCAGACACACAAAACAAGGCCACCCCCCTTTCCAAAATCCCACCAACTTTCCGGTCCCCCCACTCTTCTCACCTCTCAGGAGCACACAGAAACTGCAGGCCAGGAGGCTCCTCAGGACGGCCCCCATCTTCCCTTCTCGCGTTCTCTACTCTTACCGGCGAGGGGCGGCCAGAAGAGGGGGAGGCGAGGAGCCCGGGCGGCCGCCGCAGCGGCAGGTCTGCACGCTCATGCTTTCCAGAGAGAGAAGAAAGAAAGGGGCACGTCAAGGCTCCGCGCGCGCAGCCGCCGCCCTCTCTACCGCGCCGCTCTGCCCCGGGCTCGCGCGACGCCAGCGTCTGCTCCCATCCCGCCGCCTCCTCCCCCGGCGCCCCACTTCCCCCGCGCGGCTCCTCATTCAGTCTCTTCCTCTCGCGCAGCGCGCAGGGATACAGCCTCCCGGCCTCCTCCAAGGGTCGCCGACGAGGTCTCCCTACGCGCGGCCGGCCCCCTCCCTCAGCGCCGCCTCTCCCGCAGGTTGGAAAAGAGGTGGGGACCCGTGCGCACGCTTGTGCTTGGAGACCACGGGAGATGTACCGCGTGAGCAGAGGTCTGCTGGAGGGGAGAGGCCGCCCGGCGGCGCAGCCAGGTGGGGCTGGGGGTTCACGCAGGCAGTCACCTGGGCCGGGGGCTGGGGACCAACTGCTGCCGAGCCGCGTGTCTGTGCTTCAGGAGCAGCGGAGGATCCTGTCACCAGCGATGAACCCCGTCTTCAGGGTTGGAAATTGGTTTAAGCATCTCTTTTCTTAAAAGAAAAAGAAAAATGCTGGTTGCACCAGCTTTAAACGTGGGTCAGGTGAAACGCCAACTCAAAACAGATTTTTTATTTTATCCTGGGTTTTTGGAAATACAGACTTAACCCCAGAGTTAATCCTGACAAAGATTAAAGGTTTATAAACTGGCAGATAAAATTCCAAGATAAAGGCGTCAGCTCCCCTAGCAGAACCAAAAGGCAATTGGACAAGACTGCATTGGGCATTTTACAAATCGCATTTAATAATGAATGTTTGGTATGCTTTGATGATCAATTCTCTACTTGAGGAAAGAATTTCCCAGAATAAAACTTTGCATATCCTCTGCCGTTCCAAGTGCACTGGGCATACATGAGTAACGGCCTGGACGCCTCATGAAATCACCCAACCGACTTCAGTCTAGGCTGTGGCACTCTAAGAGTTAACCATAATGGAGACATCAAGTGCATTCTGCCCAGCTGTCACACGCCCTTACCTGCAGGCAGATGGGCAAGGAAGCGAGCTACTACCAGTGTTACTAATATCTTAGTGACACTGGAGTTCACCTGGTGCTTGCACACACTTTATCATATTTGACACTCAAAACAACCCCGGGGGTGAGACAGGTTTTGTTATTTATTGTATTCATTGCACACAGGAGGAAAATGAGAACCTGAAAGAAGTTCAGTGACTTACCCAAGGTCACTCAAGTAAGTAGTAACTAGCAGGACCAACCCAATTTGGAGGATTGTGCAAGAATGTTGGAAAATGTTTACAATTAGTTGAACTTTTAAAAAGTGAAAGTGGGACTCGGGGCATAGCTCAGTGCTAGAGTATTTGCATGTTTAAGGGCCTGGGTTTAATGCCCAGCACAAAAAAACAAAGAAGAAAAAAAAAAAGTGGAACCGTGAACATAAATTTTATTTATAGTTATATAAAATATATATATAATACAAATATATAAGCCTACAGAGAGATAGCACATATTTGAGCAAAGACTAGAAGTAAGTGCACTAAAATAGGCATTAGGATGAAGATATACTTTTCTTCAATTTCTTTTAGCACATTATATATTTATCACAATTTTTTTAAAGGTACTTAAGTGAAAATCTGGAGCTTAGGCATAAGCCATAACCAGGATGCTGTTCTTATTACAAAATTAATCTTTTTCTGAGTCACTAAAGAATGTATTAAATGCCAGTCCCCAGCCCCTGAATTAAGTATTGGAGATTTAAAGATGAGAGCAATCATAGTCCATACATTCAGGAAGTTTACAAACTAGTTTGGAAACACTAATTAATCAAATAATTAAACATGTAAAAATTGCTGAATGTAGAAAGTACTGAAGTCTTTCTAGACCATTTGGAGAAGGGGAAATAACTATAGAACTGAGACTGGAAATATAAGTTAGAGTTTGCCAGGACAACAAGACTGACAAGGTGTTCCAAGCAGGATTGCACGTGCAAAGCTGAATTACTAGAGAGCTGGGGGATTTGAAAGTAAAGCCACATAGCTAAATGGAGTGCTTTTATGGTATGTCAGGAAATGAGACTAGACCACTAAATAGACATTGGGTTTAATAATGAAGAGCTTTTTAAGCCAAGCTTAGAGTTTTAGATATCAACCTATTGACAATGTAGACATTGAAGATATTTGCATATGGTAGAGAAATCTGGGAAAGGAATGGTCAGGACAACAGCACTGACACTCAAAAAGATATGGTTTTGAAAAACATGAGATCAAAACAGTAGAACTTGGTAAACTATCACAACTATACTTCCAAATCAATACATATAAATCTATCAACAGAGAAGAGAGAATCTAGGATGAATTTCCAGGTTTCTAAGTACCTCAGTATAATGGGAGTTTCATTTTAATAAGAAAAGAAATGCATAAAAAGCATTTTAAAGAGAGGGAGTAATAAATTACACAGTGGGTCTTTAATATGGGAGATATTTGTATGGCATTCAATTGGAAGTACACAGCAGAAAGATCTGGTACAGAAGTTAGGACATGCCAGGCATGGTGGAACACACCTGTAATCCCAGCAACTCAGAAGGCTAAGGCAGGAGGATGGCAAGCTCAAGGCCAGGTTCAGCAACTTTGTAAGATCCTGTCTCAAAATAAAAAATAAAAAGTCTGGGGATATGGCTCAGTGGTTAAGCAGCCCTAGATTCAACTCCTAGTACCAAAAGAAGAAGAACAAGAACAAAACAAGAAGTTAGGATTCAGCAGAGGAATGGGGAAAACAATCATGAGCAATGATTGCGGAACTTATATACCACAGGGGACAGCTTATAGAATACTCAATAGTTACTACCAAAATTTCCTGTGAAGTGGCAGAAAGGCATCTTAATTAAGGAAAAGGAAGTAAGGAAAACTTTCCTCATTCAGGTGAAGTCACCTTTGGGGCTATTCGTGGGCTGAGGGTAAAATTCTAGATGAAGGGATCAGTGATAAAATGTTTTCCTAGCATGTGTGAGGTCCTGGATTCAGTCCTCAACAATGAAAAAAAAAAAATCTGGCTAGAACCATAACTAGAAATATGAGCCAAGACAGAATTTATGTGGTATAAAATATTTAGAGGCAATCAGAAGAAAAGCTAGAAAAAGAGACCAAAAAGAGGCAGGTAGAAAATGGCTAAAAGTACTACCACAAAAGAAGGTGTAAAGTCACCCAGGCATGGTGCCTGGCACACACTTGTAATCCCAGTGGCTGAGGACTGGAGGATCAAGAGTTCAAAGCCAGGGCTGGGGCCAGGGCTCAGTGGTAGAGTGCTCGCCTAGCACATGTGAGGCCCTGGGTTCAATCCTCAGCACCACATAAAAATAAATAAATAAAGATATTGTGCCCAACTACAATGTATTAAAAAAAAAAAAAAAGAGTTCAAAGCCAGCCTAAGCAACAGTGAGGTGCTAAGCCACTCAGTGAGACCCTGTCTCTAAATAAAATACAAAATAGGGCTGTGGATGTGCCCCTAAATTCAATCCCCAGAACCAAAAAAAGAAAGAAAGTATAGTCAACAATGACAAATACAATGTTTTGTAACAAAGCTCTGAAAAAGAATGTTGGGACTTAAAACTGACCAAAAGGTCACTGATGGGGCTAGAGATATAGCTCAGTTGGTAGAGTGCCTACCTAGCATTCACAAGGCCCTGGGTTCAGTCCCTAATACCACCACCACCAAAAAAAAAAAAGTCACTGATGGGACCCATACATTTTGCCAACACTTTGGGAAAGCAATTTGGAAATAAAATATACAAACTTTCCAAACTAGAAAATAGAAATCTCTAGCAATTTATCCATAAAAGCAAAAGTTTATAGAGGTGTGTACACAGATATTTATTATAACATTATATGTAATAGAAAAAAAATAAGTCTACAAAAAAAAACAGTTTTATGATTCAGCCTTATCAAAAAAGAAAACCAAATACCCCTCAAGGAGGAATAGTTTAATAAACAAGTATATGTCTTCCTCCCAACCCTCAACCCCAGTACTAGGAACTGAACTCAGAGGTCCTCTACGACTGAGCCACACACGCATCCCTTTTTATTTTATTTGTGACAGGGTCTAGCTAAGTTGCCCAGGATGGCCTCAAACTTGCAATCCTCCTGTTTCAGCCTCCCAAATCACTGAGATTATAGGTGTGTGCCACTGCATCTGCATAAGAGGCCACAATGTTACGTCCTTATTATGGAATATCATATGACTGCCAAAAAGAATGGTAGATTTATATGTATGAATTTTTAAATATAGAAGTCATATATTGTTAACTGAAGAGCAAGTTACAGAATAGTGTGTCTGCATGATGGAATTTTTTACTTAGAAGAAAAAGAATGAAGGGGAAGAGAGAAATCATATGTAGTTGTATACATGTCAGTTTTGGATTTGGCTAGACAAAGCACAAAGTAGGGGCAGTAAACATGAGTGGACAGAGAGCAGTGTACTTAAAAAGGGTGGAAGAGACTTAATTCTACTTTAGACATTTTTATTATTATTTGAGCTACTAGGAGGAACATTCTTACTCTTTTAATTCAAATAGCTGCTTTTTAAAAATCACTAATAAACTTGGAACAAAATAGTCATTGGTGACTTTGGCCAAAGTAGTTTCAACAGCATTATGAGAGCCAAATCAAGTGTGCAATGAATTGAGAGATGAAGGGGAAACAGGGAGAGAGGACAGTAGTTTTTCCAAAATCTTGTTGTTAAAGGAAAAAGAGCAAATTCTTTGGCTGGAAAGGAATTTGGGAGTTGACTTGGTTAAGGATGATTGCTTTCTTTGTTTTTCCAAGTTTAAGAGGAACATGATCATCTTTATAACCTGAAGTGAGTGATCCAATAAAGAAGGGGCAAAGAAAAGTGAATCAGAGATTTCACCGAGGATCTGGAGTTTAGCAAATGGATTAGCCTTGGACAAGAGAAGGAAGAGAGAGAGGAGGGAGAGTGGGGAGGACCACCACGTCTGGAGGAGAGGAGAATGAGTGAGGCTATAAGAAGTTGCTTAACCTTTAACTTTTTCCTTCCTCCCACATTTTCACAGACTCCTTCCAGTGGCGTTGGGAGGGACCTTGGCAATGATTCAGCATGATCATAGGTTTTTGTAAAATTTACAAAAGTATGGGATTTTTGTATTTATTTTCTTTAAAATGCACTTTTCCCTGATTGCACATGCTTAGGCACTACAAAACCTAAATCTTCCCTGATAACTTAAATTGGGTTTAGGGGGAAGAAATAGTGAAAGAAAGATTTGATGGTCTTAATAAACAGAAACTAAGCCAATCTGTTGAGAGTGAAATAAAAAACAATGTGGTGTGAGGTTCAGGAAGGTGATGAAGGTTTGGAAGAGCTGCTGCTAAGAACAGAAGAGGGAGCTGACAAAGGACGTGTTACAGGATCCCCTAACATCAAAGAGAGAGCTTCTGCTTACCATAAATCTGGTGGATACTATGAAGAATGGCCTTCTTGCCTCTAATTTTCCATCTTTGAATGGTAATAATACTTGTTTCTGGTTACAGCATGAGAGTAAGATGTGGATGCCTAAGAAGGATTCATTATAATTTGAAAATAAGTATTACTTATTTCTGCTAATATTTTTCTTATTTCAACATCAACCATATGAACCCCTATAATGATTATCAAAATATTAATAGTAAATAAAAACACTGCACATCAAAGTTCTCAAGTTAGCCCCCAAACAGAATGAAAGAACATGTACAGGTAGAGGGTTGCCTGGAATAGGGAATCAATGTCAGAGCAAAGGAAAAAAAAAAAGGTGTCTGTGCAGGGAAGAGGATAACGACAGAGTTAGACTATTGATTACATATACAAGGGAAATCTAATAAGTAATTATATTAAAGATAATAGAATCTGGGTTTCTAAGTACTGGAGAAGGGAGTTACAAATATAAGAGAGAGAGAGATTGGTGCCAAGATCAGTGAAAATGGTGGAGTAGGGAATTCTAGGTCTTCCTCCTCAGAACACACACACACACAAAAAAAAAAAAAAAAGATAAGAAGTGTCAAAATCAACTTTATTGAAACTCTAGCAAATAGACAACAAAGTAACCACATAATCAAGAGAATGAACATGGTAGGAGAGGTTTTGTCATGTTTTAACATACCCTAGTCCAATCCCCTGCCTGGTATAGCAGTGATCTAGAACATACTAGCCCATTTTCACATTGTAGGTTCCGAGTTTGGGAGTGATAAAAGGGAACCTTGTTACTAAGGAAATGTGTTTGCATATTTTGACCTGTTTAGGGCTCCCTGAAGAATTGATATAAGGGACTTACCTTTGTTTTATCTAACTTAGAACTCTTGCAAGGTAGAAAGTGGCTATGTAGTGGAGGTTCTTCAAAAATACTGAAAGGCAAATGAACAAACCTGTGCTTCCTAAGGTAAAAGATAACAGTTTATGTAAATAATGGAAATGTTGAAATTCTAGGAGTAAAGTGTGGGGAATGAGGGCTTTGAAAAGCTCCTGCATATACAGGGGATTCAAGAAGCCTATATGCATATCCAGGGCAAGACAAATCCTCAGAAAATATCTGAAAAGACCATAAGCTTTCACCTCTGGTTGATCTTTAGACTTACCACAACCAGAAAGTGAAGGCTAAGACAGAATTATAAATGGTCTGGCTAAGCACTGAAGCACTGGCCCCAATACAGAGTCAATTTGCAGAGACCTGAGAGTTTTGTTTTATTTTGTTGGCTAGGAATTGAAGAAAACCCCTGGTAAACCACTAGCTGACCACAAAGCTAAAAGAATAGTGTTCAGAGACTATACAATACAAAGAATACAATCCATACAAAAAATAGCTGATATATGTATATATATATTATATATAGTTTATAAATATATTAAAAATAATAGAAACCAAGCGCGCGCAGCTCTCTCTCTCTCTCTCTCTCTCTATATATATATATATATATATATATATATATATATATCCTATCTCCATCCACCAAGCAAATGTGTTAGTTCTTGCTACTGAGAAGCAATCACTAAGATAGGATTTGATGTGTAAGAGTTTTATTTGGACAGTTCAATAGCCTCTGATGATTCTCACCTCATGGTAGTCACACCTCTGTGAAATCCCTTGCCACACTGAATAAGGTTGACCTATTGAAGCAATCACACAGAGTGTGAATAGACAATTAAATAATTAAATAAATAGTGGTGTTTGCTTTCTTCTCCTGGAACACTCACCATAGGGGAAAAATTAGCTATCATGTCAGGAAAACACTAAAGAAACCCAAGACTAGACAAATCTTAATGGGATAGGTTCCAATCCACCTCTTTGCTGAAATCAGTGTATGTTCACATCTATAAGGTGCAGATCTGCCTGGGTCCTGCAGGTTACTAGATGCAGCCTTGTCCCTGTGGGGGAAGTAAGCTTTATGTGCTGGATGGGGAGGTGATGAGGTGCACAGTTTTCCTTATCTGTCAGTTTCATTTATCTCTCTCTCTCCTTGGGTGAGTGTGAGAGCACTTCCTGTCCCAGGAATAAACCACAGAAAATCAAGGGTGTTATAATGCTACCTGGAGTTTTGGAAAATTTGCCACCTGATCTCCAAACTCACCCCACCAAACACAAGGGAGCCAATAAGTAGGAAAGAAAAATGAATGATTTATGTGAGTATTCTTTACAAACAGGTAGAAGATTAAAGGGGAAGATATCGTTTTTTAAAAATACTGCTTAGTTGTCAATGGACCTTTATTTTATTTATTTATAAAATAAATACCGTACTGAGAATCGAACCCAGTGCCTTATACATGCTAGGCAAGTGCTCTACCACTGAGCCCCAGCCCCAAAGATATCGTGTTTACATCATTCAACTTCAGAAAATTTTCACCTTATTTACACCTGAGTTACATAAACAGAAGTACTGACAAATGAAATATGTTAAAGAACATGTTTAAATCAAATCATTGCTATAAATAGTACATACCAACCAGTATACTAGTATGAGTAAACATAATCCTTTTTCATTATTTTGGTAGTTCCCAACTAGAGAGCTGAAACTGATTCATGTATTTGCAGTGTTTATATGATTTGACAATATTCAAAAATACAAGTATGTTCCCTGCATTCTCCAAATGTTAATTGAGTATTCATTATGTACTGCCCACAGGCTTACATAATGAGGTGTGAGCCCAGGAGACTGAGGCAAGAAGGATCACAGTTCAAGATAAGTCTAAGGAACTTAGTGAGGTCCTATCTCAAAAATAAAAAATAAAAAAGATTGGGGATGTATTTCAGTAATAAAGCACCTCTTAGTCCTGTGGATTCAATCCCCAATACCAAAAAAGAGTACACAAAGATGAGGGAGGAGTCTTTGCCATGAGGGTTAGGGAAATGAATAGTATCATATTTCTCTATCTCATTAAAATGATATCTGTTCTGTTTAATTTCCAGAAAGATTTGATGCAGTTCACCAAACACCTTTATGTACTTTATTTGTATTCATTGTTCCATTTAATATAAATGAGTTCCTTGTAAGGAAATTGTTATATTCATTCACATTTTCTAGAGGACAAAATTGAGTGTCAATAACTTGTCAATAACTTGTCAATTGAGTGTCAATAACTTGTCAAAATTGAGTGTCAATAACCTAGTATGCTGCTAAATCAAAAAACACTCTTATCTATCCTAAGGGGATGCCTCAAAATTTCATCAAGTTGTCTTGCCCAAATTAGGGGTATAACTCAGTAATAGAGTATTTGTCTAGCATGCACCAGGCCCTGGGTTCAATCCCCAGCATTTTTTCCCCAAAGGTTCTCTCTGACCTAGACTTTTTTTCTGTCTATTATTTTATGTCCTGTCATGTTAGACAGCTCTGTTGCACTAAAGTTATATCTAATATGATTTTGGGTAGAGTTTCCATTATTTTTAACTATTTTTACATTGAACAAATATAATGAAATTATATGTCAAATACCTATGGATATCCCATCCAGCTTAGAATAAATTTTTTTTTTAAATATCAATAGTGCTGGAGATGTAGTTCACCTGTTGAGCACTTGCCTAGAATATGCAAGGCCCTGGATTCAATCCTCAGGCCCACAAAAAAAATAAAATTTAAAATTTAAAAATATCAACAGAAAGAAAAGAAGAATCTCTATGGAGTGCTCCATGTGGTGAAGAACTGAGACCTCCTACTAATAGCCAAATCAGCCATCTTGCAAGTAAATCTTCCAGGCACAAATGATTCCAAGACAATGAAGCTGCTCCTGAATTCCAAACTGTGAAATAATAAACATTTATTTTGTTTTAAACCACTACATTTTGGCGATGATTGTTATTCAGTGATAGATAACTAATTATAAAGTAGGAAGCAAAGAAAGAAGGATTCTTCAGACTGAGATGTAGCTAAGTGCTAGAATACTTGGCTAGCATTCACAAGGCCCTGGGTTCAATCCCCAGCACTGAAAAAAATATATATACAGGGAAAGATTGAGTTAGAAGGGTCTTGTACTGCAGCATAGATCCAAGAATGTATTTAACCTGTGGATAGGGAATTCTTAAGCCAGAGTTGCCCACTGGAGGATTTCTGTGTCTTAACCAGAAAGGCCTGCATTAGTACCAGTGCTGTGTTCAACCATTGTCTGAGAGCAACTCTTATAAACCTGGTGAATGGGGTAGAAGATTCAGGAGGCAGAGTTGGGACTGCCTATCTATTATGCTCAACAGGAGATCTGAGTGACACATGTCATAGCCACTATAAGAGGCCTAGGAGCAGTGACAGCAATGAGCACAGCTAATGTGGAGATCTTAGCTACTAAATAACTTTTCCTGTAAAAGTAACCAGAGGTTTCAGAGAGGTTGATCCCACATCTTGGTCAAGGAAAGTATAAGAATAGTCTGGAACACCTTGTTGCAATAGAACAAGAAAGGGCTCAAGGAACCATGGGAACATGTTAAAAGGATGTAAATACCAGCTTGAAAAGGCTTCCACTGGCTGACTCATTTAATAAATCTAGCACCAAAATGAAAAAAAAGGCAGTAAATGATTATAATTCATTGTGTAAAATAATTATAGTCCAAACATACATACATACATAAATTCATCAAAATTCTGAGGAATGGGGAAAAGAGTATGTTTACAGTAGAGATGTCTGACAGATACCACCATAATCAAAGGAATCAGAGTGAACATCATTTGTAGTTGGACAAATTGAAATCATGTGTTGCCTGATATGATATCTCTTCTATGATTATTTTCATCACTGTGATCAAAATACATGACAAGATCAACTTAGGGAAGAAAACATTTTTTTGCCTAATGGTTTTAGAGGTCTCAGTTCACAGTTGACCAAATCCATTGCTCTGGGTCCCAGATGAGGAAGAACATCTTGGCAGAAAAGTATGGTGTGGGGGCAAGCTGCTCAGCTCATGGTAGCCAGGAAAACAAGTGGGGCTGGTAGCCAGGGACAAAATACAATCCCCAAGGGCATGCCCCTAGTGATCTACTTTCTCCAGCCATGCCTCACCTGCCTACAGTTACCATCCAATAACCCATTCAAATTATTAATTCATCAAATTGATTAATCCACTGATTAGATGTCAGCTCTCATAATCTAATCATTTCATCTCCAAACGTTTCTATATTGACACATGAGCTTTTGGGATGATACATTCAAACCATAACAATGATATGCTCCCAAAGATGTATAAACTCAATCTAAGCATAAGGAAATATCAGTTAACCCCAAATTAAGGAACAAGTTGCAAGATAACTGGTGGTTCTCTTAAAAAATATCAATGTCATGAAAACCAAGGAAAGACTGGGGAATTATACCAGCTAAAGAGTAAACAGACATGACAATTTAATACAATGTATGATTGTGAACTGGATCCTGTTGTTGAAACTCTTGATAAAACTTAAGTTGGGCCAGGTGCAGTGGCACACACCTGTAATCCCAGTGACTCAGGCGGCTGAGACAGGAGGATCACAGATTCAAAGCTGGCCTCAGCAACTTAGTCAGGCCCTAAGCAATTTAGCAAGACTCTGTCTCAAAATAAAAAAATAAAAATGCTGAATGGAGATGTGGCTCAGTGGTTGAGTGCTCCTGGGTTCAATTCCTGATACCAAAAAAAAAAAAAAATTAGAATCAGAGAATTAGATAATAGTCTTGTCTCAGTTTTAATTTTTTAATTTTGATGGTTGCTTTGTGATGATACAGAAAAGAGTGCTATTTATAGGAAATAACATCAAAAAGTACTTGAGCATGATAGCGTCCAGTCCCCATTCTCAAGTTGTTGAGGACAAAATGTTCTTTGTACTGTACTTAACTTCTTTTTTTAAACTTTGTGTTTTGAAATAAAAAAGAAATAAAAGTACTTATGCTATTTGAAAGATAAACATGTTATACGTATAAGGTTTTATTATTTAAATCCAGAGAGCTCTTTAACTTTTTAACTTGGTGAATAACTGCCCCCTTTCTTTTCTCCCCATCCAAGATTTCGGCAATTCATTCACAAGACTGACTAGAACCTCAGCATTTAAATACCTAATCTCTTTCTTTCATCTTTGGCACCAATGAACTGGATTTCCCCACTTATGAGTCACCTGATAACAAATTTCCCAGCTTAAATAGGTTTAAAGTTGCACTATTAGTAAAGCAACATTGTGAACTGTGCCTCAAATTCAGGATTTATGGCAACAATGTGTTTTAGCCTCATATTCTTTCTCAACATACACATTTTTCTTTCATGCTGTAAAAAACTTTTTCTGATGTTAAAAAGTTTCCAAGCAGTTATACCATGACAGACCCTTTCCACTTCTTACTCCCAGAAAAATCACCCAGTTTGATGCATTTTTAAGCCTTGATCCATATTGCAAAACACTGAATTCTTTCAATTTTCCCAAAAAATTAAATGAAAGAAATAGACCATTGCTGTTTTAGAAGCACATATCCAAATAAATAAATAAAATGTGGTCCTGAGTTCTGTCCACCCCCACCATCCAAGAGCTCCTGCTCCTTGCCATTTCTGAGAGTGAAGATGGAGATGAATATTGTAGTTGGGGAAAGGGAAATTATTTTTTCTTTTCTATTGTCAGAATCTATTCCATTTGGAGACATATAAGCCCAATTTTTTTTCCCTTGGAGATTAAAAAGAAAAAAAAATGAATCCCAGCAAAAATTGACATTACGTGGAAATGTTACAACAGATTCCCTGGACAAGTGGTCTTTAATGGCTAGGAAAGAGGTAGGAGATTTTCCACACACACATGCAAACACACTCACATCCCCTAACTTTCAGCAATATCTGAAGAAATTTTAAGTGGGTTAGTGGGCATGAAAATGACTAAAGCCATTTTGGAAACAGTGCAGAGTTTCCTTTAAAAACTAAAAATAGAACTACCATATGATCTACTTCTGGGTATATATCTGAAGGAAATAAAGTCAGCATACAAAAGAGACACCTGCATACACATGTTTATTGTGTCACTACTCACAATACCCAAATATGAGTCAGTCTAGGAATTCATCAACAGATGAATGGATTAAAACAAAATGTGGTATATATACACAATCGAGTATCATTCAGCCATAAAGAATGAGATCCGGGCTGGGCATGTGGCTCAAGCGGTAGCCATTAAAGATCAAAGGAAAACTCTGGATTGCCTCCTCCCTAGCAATCCTTCCCATCCACTCCACCCCATTTGAGCCAGCTGACACCCAGGAGTTATTAATGATGACATAGTGCTATAGAAAAGCAGAAAGCAATGTGATGCAATTACACCCCAAATTACCTTTCTAGATTGATGTGGCTAGACACATTTTGAATGTGGCAGTGGTCCTATTAGTAATACTCATATTCTGCTTTATAGTTTACCAAGCTTTTTCTCATGAACTCTGTCGTTTGATCATCAAAACAAACCAGGGAGGTAGGTATTATCCCATTTCACAGATGTGGAAGCTTACAGAGGTTTATGAGTAAGTGAAAAGAATGAACACAAGACTCCAGACTTTAAGTCTCATCCTCAGTTGGTTTTCTTTTTTTTTTTTAAATTTTAATATTTATTTTTTAGTATTTGGCGGACACAACATCTTTGTTTGTATGTGGTGCTGAGGATCGAACCTGGGCCGCACGCATGCCAGGTGAGCGCGATACCGCTTGAGCCACATCCCCAGCCCTCAGTTGGCTTTCTTGACTTGCCTTCCTCCGTCTTTGAACAAAGTTTCTCTATGTGTGTCCATTTTCTCACATGTGTGGGATAGTAAAATCTAGGCGACTTGATTTTGCCTTGCCTAGTCTTACGTACGATTTGCCTACTTTGGCTCCTATGCTTGATAATGCAACCTTATGATGTTTGTCCAAACACACCCTGTCCTTTCTAGTGACTCTAACTTCACAATGAATCAAGAATATATCTCTTTTTGTGGCCCATAGGAACTTCTGCTCATTATAGCTTCCATCCTATTGTGATCAGTCATCCTAGTCTTCCCAGAACTGAAAGGGGCAACTACTAATAAAGACTGGGACAGTTCTGGGCAAAACAGGATTTGGGATGCTATCTATCTCCTTCTTTTCCTGGCTGATCAGCCACTCTTAAGCTCCAACTTCTGATCACTTTTTCTGTCCTGTTTCAACTTACATGTCTTTGTTTATGCTATTCCTTTGTTTGGAAGTGCATACTTCTACCTTCTTCTCTCAGCTTCTTTCTACCTTTTCTTCAAAACCATTTCTAAAGAGTAGGTGCTAATTTCTCTAGGAGACCTTCCTTGACTTAAGTGTCTGTCTTTCTTTATATCTATATCTATTATCTATCTATCTATCTATACTTATATATTTTTTAAGTTTTTGATAGACCTTTATTTTATTCATTTATTTATATGCAGTGCTGAGAATCAAACCCAGTGCCTCACACATGTGAGGCAAGTGCCCTACCACTGAGCCACAATGCCAGCCCAGGTGTCCTTTCTTTGTGATTCTACCTTATCCCATCAGACCTTTGTCCTAGCATTGGATTTCACTGTGTTTAAAGCATTTTTCCACTTTAGATATGATATGGACTGAATGTGCCTCCATCATTCATATGTTGAAATTGGAACATCCAATGTGATGGTATTAGGAAGAGCATTTTGCAGTAGGTAAATAGATCCTTAGGAGCAGACCCCTTACCAAGGGGATTAGTGCCCTTATAAGAAGAGGCATGAGAAAGATTATTTTTCTCTCTACCATGCTAGAATACAGTGAGAGGACAGCCATCTGCAAACCAGAAATTGGGCCCTCACCAGATACCAGACCTGCCAGCTGCTTGAGCTTGGACTTTCTAGCCTCTATATTTGTGAGAAATAAATGTTTATTATTTAAGCTACCAGTCTATATGCAATTCAAACTGAGACAGGCTGTTTATTTCAGTATATGTTATGCTTCTTTGTAAAGAATCTCTTCTTCCCAGTCCCTGGTAGAATTCCTGGCACATAGGAGGCAGGTCATAAAGGTCTTTGAGCAGATCAAATAGTGCTAGGATTCTTCTCAATTCCCTTCCACAGACCTCTTGCCAGAGAGAATTTCCCTTATATCATCAGCAAGGTAGGAGACTCGAGAAATGAGCAGAGTTGAGATTTTTGGCCCTCCATGCTAAGGGGTATAAGCTTTCATGTTTCAGAAATGGAGAGATATTAGCAGGACAAAAAAAAATCATCAGTGGCCTATTTCCTTGAACTCAAGAAGAGCCTGGGCAAGGGGAAAAAAATGTAGGTAACAAGCCTAGCAGGAATAAAAACAAAAATGTTACACTAAAGATCTTCTAGTCTGTCTAGAGTTCTCTATACCTTCCTCAGCATATGAGTTTACCTGAACCCACAGGTATACCTGGCTGGAGTGAGCAATGAAGAACAAAGTGAAGAACATTTTCTGACTTTAAAAAAAAAAAAAAACCTCAAAATAGTTAGACTGCAAGGGCACACATACAAGTAGGTACTATGTAAACAGCTCCTTGGCATGGTTATTCTCAAACTTGATTGTGCATCAGAATCACCTGCAGGGCTTAGTGCACAGATTGCTGAGTTCCATCCCCAGCACTTCTGATTCAGTTAGCTTGAGGTATGGCCTAAAGATTTGCATTTCTAACAAGTTCCCAGATGGTGCTGCCAGTCTGGGGAGTGTACTTTGAGGGCTACCAACGTAGCACATCTCTCTTTCAATAGATAACATGCCTGTCCTTTTACCAAGAAGATCAAGGTCTCCTGTGACTCAGGACTTAGCTCCTTCCGGGCTCTTTCTTGTCCCTCTTCCTTAACTCACTCTCCTTTCCACTTTCTTAGATCTGCACTCTAGCATGGTGGAGGGGAACCAAGGGAAGACAAATACTCATCTTTCCTCATCAGAGCTACTCCTTAATGCTGACTCCATGTCTCTCTTTTCTTGAACACTTTTAAAATTGTTTCAATTTACTAATTTCATTTTTTATCTTCTTGTAATCTCCATCCCCTGTCTATCACTCCACTTATCATGAAGATTTCTTGTAGCTCCATCATCAGATCCAGTCATTGTTAAATTTATAATATGACACAGATCTCATATTGTTGACCACCTGTCCTTCCGTTTGTGAGAAAAGTTCTGGGTTTAGAACATTTTCCACATGTCCTCTTTATTAACTAATTTTATTTCTCCTTATTAATACTACTTTTGTTCTTGTAATATATCCAGTTAGTACTTATTCAATAGAGATTAGTGCCCTTGGCTAATAGAATAATACCTCATTTGGTTCAGGTACCCATTGGCAATGTGCCTAGGAAAGGTAAGCCCCTTCCTAGACCCAGGGAATTGATTGATTTAAACCAACACAGTAATCCTGTTCCCACTGCCAATGATTAGTTTGATGATAAGTCTGTGACTCTGTTCTGGCCAATGAGAAATAGAAGAAGACTGCTGGGAGATTCCTGGGGATGTTTTTTCCCCCTTTAGAAAAAAAAGAAACCACAAGGAGACCTTGCCTTTCCTGCCTTTGACTACATTTTTTGTGAGGATGTGATGTTTGGAGCTGTGGCCGTCATTTTGTTACAACGAAAATTTACTTCAGGGGACAAAAAGCAACACATTGAGGATGCCAGAGCCAAAAGTTTGAAAACACCTTGGTTAACACCACTTAGTAACTAACTTATTAACCAGAATTCTTGCTATATGAAATAATAAACTCTTATTTATTTATTTAGAGCAGTGCTTCTCAAATTTTAATGTGCATATGAGTCACCTGGGGGGTCTCATTAAAATGTATGTTCTAGGCCTGGAGGCCTGTGACAGAGGCTTAAGTAGAAGGATAACTTAAGCCTAGGAGTTGGAGAGCAGCCTAGGCAACACAGTGAGACTCTATCTCAGGAAAGAAAGAGAGAAAGCATGAGAGGGAGAGAGGGATATGGATGGAGAAAGAGAGAGAGAGAGAGAGAGAGAGAGGAAGAAAGGAAGAAAGAGAAAGAGAGAAGGCACACTGAGATTCTGCATTTCTATCAAACTCCCAAGTGGTGTTCATGTTGGTCAGGGATTCTGTTATTTGCAAGTTTATACATCCTGATAAATACCTCTAACATCTACATGCTACTGAATATCTTCTTTAAAATGCAATTGCCAGCCGGGCATAGTGGTGTATACCTATAATCCCAGCACCTTTGGAGGCTGAGACAGGAAGATCACAAGTTCAAGACCAGACTCAGCAAATTAGTGAGGCCCTAAGCAATTTAGTGGGTCCTTGTCTCAAAATAAAAAAATAAAAATGTCAGGGGAGATTGTTCAGTAGTAAAGCACCTCTGGGTTCAATCCCCAGGACCAAAATAAAATAGAATGCAATTGCCAGTCCTTTTCATTTACACCACCAACAGCAAATCTTAAAGCCTGATGTTAAAAAAAAAAAAGATTAAAAAGTTTGAAGCACACAAATATCCAGGATATTTTGTAGCCTGGGTATATATTACATAGAGATTAGTAGTGGTTGTTATTTTTGTTTCATTGGAGATAGCCGTGAGAGGTTGGGAAACTAATTTTCTTTTTCTCCTTTTGCTTAGGTAGACTCTAGAAAAACATTTCTCTTACTAGTTTCATGTAGAGAAACTTTTAATTTCTCCTTGCTCTTTTTTTTTTTTTAACACAGTGGAGTTAAAAATAGCATGCATGTATTTATTTTGTGCCAATTTCCCTTAGGATGTCTGCAGATGTTGACAGATACTTCAAAGTCAAAAAAGGAACCTCAAATTTTTGCATTGGAGTGGGTGGAGAATGGAAGGCCCTTGATCCCTCTTAACTAATTTGGTTGGATATCACCATTATTATTTTCTCTGCTAAGAATTTCTTTTCTTAAAAAAAAAAAAGAATTTCTTTCCTAATAAGAATACGAATACCTGCATTCTAATGGAAATGTTTTATCTATAGTGAACTCATAGGCTTTAACTCCTTCACTACTAAAATGTGTACTTCTCTGACAAATAGGCCATTTAACAGGATACATTTGACATAAGAATAGATTGAACTGGCATGAAAAAAGAAACTTACATTCATTGGGAACTAAGGAAGGGTTTCAAGTCATTGGATTGTATGTTACTACTAACTCTTGATTATTGATGTCAGTACAGTAAATTCATTTATTGCTTCATTAAAAATACTAAATGAGCATAGCACTTAGGTAATAAGGGTGAATACTAAAAAATTAGAACCCAAAATCAGTTACATTTAAAAGAAGTGCAGTATCATTGGACATATGCACAAGAAAACCAACTGGTGATGAAAAACAACATGAGATTTTGAGAACAGTGTGCCAAGTAAGTGCTAGGAGTTCAACAGTGTCACCTCCCCCGGTTTATGATGGCAAGAAGCAGATAAGATTCCCTTCCAATAGGTTAGGACAGGAAGAGGGACTCCAATGATCACAGACTGAAAAGGTGGCAAAACAGAAGAAGAACCTATTCAAGAAAACCTAAAAGCAAAAGCATATTCATGGATCAGTGAGTAGGTCAATCTGACTGGAGCAGAGATTTCAGATGGGGAAAAGTAAGGACATCATATCTTAATAGCATTACAAAATATCTTAGATTTCATCAACAAGTTCCAGGGAAGAAATGGAGATTAGAGAGTCAGTTTGATTGATCAATGTCTAGTAAAGTTGAAAATGCACATGTCATATGTTCTGGCCAGTGCCTTGGCAGGAAACACAATGCACTCTCACCCTGGGTAACTGAGGACAACTCAGTAAGGACTATTTACAAAAGTGTAGGTGGGGCTAATAGCCATTTTATTTATTTATGTTCATTTATTTCAAGCTGGGGATTGAACCCAGGGCCTTGCACACACTAGGAAGGTTCTTTAACCACTGAGCTACACCCTCACCCCCTTAGTGGACACTTCAGAAAAAAAAAGAAAGAAAGAAAGAAAAAAGTGGCAATAGCAGGGGAGTCTGAGGATCTTCATTGCTACCCTTAGGCCTGAAGGGACAAAGAGAGGGAGTGGCCACCAGAACCTGAGGAGAAAAGCTGTGGAAGCAGGAGAGCCACTTGGCAGAAGCTATAGCCTTAGGTGCAGGAATGCAGCCAATCCACAGAGGCCCAGCAGGACAGAAGCCAGAACAATAAATGCCCTGGTTTCACTCTCCTCCCACTCTCTGCTCTCCTGCTGGCATCTCCCACTGGCCAACTCCAACTAGAAGTCAGAAGGAAAGGGATTTCATGGATACAGTCCATAAAGGTCAGCTTCCTAGGGCACAGAGCCCAGTAGAGAAGATAGTGAATTAGAGAAGCAAATGGAAAACATCCAGCATACCACCTGACTCACAATTCTACCTTAGGTTTATACCCTCTAAAAACTCCCACCTGTGTACAAAAGGACATGTACAATACTGTCTTGCAGCATCGTTTTTAGTGATCATATTTGGGGGTGGGGACCTGAAAGTTTCATCAGTAAGGATTAGGTAAATTGAGGCTTATTCATTTGATAGAATACAGAGGCAGCCATTAAAATGAAGGAATTGTGTTTGTGTGTGTGTGTGTGTGTGTTTGTGTTAGAGAGATGCATGCAATATGACACTGAATATGAATATTTAAAACAAATAGAAAGCAATTGTTGTACATTGTTTACACCTATGTATATGTAACGGAAGTATAAAAACAAGTAGAAGAATGAGTGAATCAGAGAAAACAAAACCATGACCATAATTTCCTCTGGTGAAGGAAGAAAGGGGAATGATATTGGGGAAGATGTAAAAAGAGGATTTTCCAGAGAAACAGAATCGATAAGATAGATGGAATGATGGATGGATGGATGGATGGATGGATGGATGGATGGATGGACAGATGGATGGATAGATGGATGGGTAGATGAATAGATAGATGGAAATATGGATAGATGGATGGGTAGATGAATAGATAGATGGAAATAGCTAGATGATTTATGAGAGTATTGGCTCACATGATTACAGAGGCTGTCCCACAATGGAATGTCCACATGCCACAGATCCTGAGATGCCAGCAGAGGGACTCAGTCCAAGTCTGAAAGCCTCAAAATCAAGGAAACTGATATTATAATTTTCAATCTGAGACTGTAAACCTGAGAATCTAGGGGTGGAGGACTGTGTCAGTCCTGGATTTCAAAAGCCAGAGGGCCTGGTGTTCTGATGTCCACAGGCAAGAAAAAAAGAGTCTCATTCCAGAACATAGAAGAGAGAGAGAGAGAGAGAGAGAGAGAATTTGCTTTTCCTCTGCCTTTTTGTTTCATCTGTGACTCCAGCAGATTGGATGGTGCCCACCCATAGTGAAGAGAGAACTTTTCCACTCAGTCCACCGACTAACATACCAATCTCCTCTGGGAACACTCTCACAGACACATCCTTCTGGGTGCTGTATCAGTTCTCTAGATGTGCTAACTTAATCCAGGCAAATCGACACTTAAAATCTACCACCATGGGAGCTTTAAACTTTTATTTATTTCAGAAAGATCTGAAGAAAATATCACCAGCCTAGTGATAACTACTATGAAGGAAAAAATGAAGCAGAAGAAGGAGATAGAGAGTGATGTTTGGATAATACTTAAAATTTAGGTCGAGTGATTCTAAAAATCCATTCTGGGGAGGTGACACTAGAGCAGAGACCCATTCGGAGGAAGGGCAAAGCATACAGATATCTGAGTAACCAATACTGAAGGAACTGCAGGTGCAAATGCCAAGGAGGTAGCTGTTTGGCCTGTTCGAGCAGAGGCTGGAGTGGCCAGTGGGGAGGAGCCCAGGAGGGAGTGGTAGGAGATGAGCACCTAGGGTCAAGCAGGAGCCAGGTCAGGTAGGGTATATAGACCACAGTTATGAAGGTGGTAAAAGGAATGGAGCATGGGTAGATAGAAAGAAAAGAGGATTCCTAAGAAAAAGGAGAAAAGGGTTGGTTAAGTGTCCAGCTTCCCCTCAGAAACAGAGTACCTTAACAGAGCAGCTGCAGTGCTTGGTGTCAAACAAGTAGCAGATATCAATCATGACCGATTTTTAAAAATATTCTGCAACATTTTGAGGTAAAATTTTAAAAAGATACAGTCATAGTTAATTTAACTAGTGGCATACATTCTAACAGATGCAGCAATAGTTTCTTGTTGTTGTTTTTTGTGGTGTTAGGGATTGAACCGAGAACCTTATGCATGCAAGGTAAGCACTCTACCAACTGAGCTATATCCCCAGTCCCTCAATAGGTGATTTTTGTCATCATGTGAACAACATAGAGTGGATTTACACAAATTAGATGGGCCAGGTCAATCACTCTGTGTGGCCTCCTGATGCAATCAAGAGATGACCAACAGATGCATGGGGCTGCTATTGTTGTAACACAGCATACTATCTTACAGGAGACTTTTTCTTTCTAATATGAGAAGGAATATGCTCTAAAATAATGATAAAAATATAGAATACTAAATGTGTAATTCAGTGGTCATTTACTTATTATCAGGTATTATATACTATACATAATTGTATGGGCTATACTGTTAGATGATTGGCGGCACAGTAGGTCTGTTGAAACCAGCACTTTCACAAACAAATGAGTAGTCCATAGCGCTAGGACTTTAAGACAGCTACCATGTTGCTAGGCAACAGTTTTTCAGCTTCATTATAATCTTAAAGACACACAGTCTATATGCAGTCTGTTGTTAACCTAAATGTCATTATGTGGTGCTTGATATAATTAGCTGTTTTAAGTGAACAGATCACTGCATTTAGTATATTTATAGTGTTGTGCAACCACATCCTGCCTAGTTCAAAAGCATTTCTATCACTCCTAAGGGAAACCCCATACCATAAGCAGTTTTTCCTCATTTTTCTCCTCTCTCCAACCTCTGGTAACTACTGATATGCATTCTGTCCCTGTGAATTTACCTATTCTGAACATCTCATGTAGACAGAATCATATAATCTCATCTTTTGTATCTGACTTCCTTCACTTAGCACAATGTTTTTGAAGATCATTCATATTAAAACATAATGTTTTCATTCCTTATTTATTTATTTATTAGTTCTATCAGTTATACATGACAGCAGAAAGCTCTTTGATTGATTGTACACAAATGGAGCAGAACTTTTCACTTCTCTGGTTGTTCATGAAGTAGAGTCACACCATTTGTGCAATCATATATGCACCAAGGGTAATGTGATTTTCCTTCCGTTTTATGGCTGAATAGTACTCAACTATATATGTATTTGTGGTCAGAATATTTAAACACTTTTAATTGTGGTACTATCTTAACCTCCTCCTCCTCCTCCTCCTCCTCCTCCTCCTC
>NW_026000169.1:1009280-1011955 GCF_001458135.2 Marmota marmota marmota
ACCAGGGTTGAACCCACAGCCTCATGCATGCTAGGCAAGTGCTGCTACACCACTGAGCTGCACATAAAATGAGCCTATTTTATATTGTTGTGTTATATTATCACAGGATCTCATTAAATTGCCCAGGCTGGCCTCAAACCAGGGATCTTCCTGCTTCAGTCTCCGGAGTAGCTGTGATTTCAGACTTTTGCCACCATGTCTGGCAACCATGTGCATCTGAGTCAGAGGGAATATCTCTCAAAGGTCCTGGAGGTGCCTGGAGTGTTTGAGGAACACCTCTGAGGGCAGCAGAGCAACAGAGGCACAGGTGAGAGGGAGAGCAGTTGACGAGGGAGTAAGGGCAGGGGAGGCATGTGCCATTACACTCCCCACTATCTTAATCTTTTTTGGGGAGGAGGTACCAGGGATTGAACTCAGGGGCACTCAACCGCTAAGCCATACCAGATTTTGTATTTTATTTAGACCCAGAGTCTCACTGAGTTGCTAAGTGCCTGGCTTTTGCTGAGGCTGGCTTTGAACTCTCGATCCTACTGCCTCAGCCTTCTGAGGCACTGGGATTACAGGTGTGCTCCACCATGCCTGGCTATCTTAATAATTTTTATTATACAGTTCAATGGCATTATGGTGATGATTGTACAACAGTGTGACTATATATTTATAGTCACACTGTTGTACAATCATCACCATAGCCTGCCTCTAGAACTTTTTCTTCTTTCCAAATTACATACCCACTCAGCAGCAACTCCCAATTGGCTTCTCACCCAGGCACTGGCAAGCATTTTTCTACTTGGTCTCTGTGAATTTGGCTATTGTAAGTACTTGTATAAATAGAAACATATAACATATAGTATGTGTCTTTTCTATTTATGTATTTATTTATTTTGGTACCAGGGATTGAACTCAGTACAACTGAGCCACATCCCCAATCCTTTTTTTTTTTTTTTTTTTTTAATATTTATTTTTTAGTTTTCGGCGGACACAACATCTTTGTTTGTATGTGGTGCTGAGGATCGAACCCGGGCCGCACGCATGCCAGGCGAGCGCGCTACCGCTTGAGCCACATCCCCAGCCCCCCAATCCTTTTTTAAAAATTATTTTTTAGTTGTAGTTGGGACACAATACCTTTATTTTATTTATTTTTATGTGGTGCTGAGTATCAAACCCAGGGCCTTGCACGTGCTAGGCGAGTACTCTACCGCTGAGCCACAACCCCAGCCCTCCCCAACCCTTTTTTATATTTTATTTAGAAACAGGTCTCACTGAGTTGCTTTAGAACCTCACTAAGTTGCTAAGGTTGACTTTGAACTCACCATCCGCCTGCCTCAGCACTGCCTCCCAAGTATGTGTCTTCTTGTCTTATTTCTCCTACCATAATATCCTCAAGGTTTATCCACATGTTCTATCATGTGCCAAAATTTTCTTTCTTTTTAAGGTTGAATAATGTTCCATTCCAAACATAAATACCACATTTTGTTTATCCATTCATTGATGGATACTTGGGCTGCTTTCACTTTGGGGAACTGTTAATAATAATGCTATGAACTTGGTATACATGTGTCTGTGATGCTAGGATCATGGGTGTACATAAAACTGTTCAATTTCCTGCTTCCAATTCTTTTGGATATATACTGTATGATGGGTCATATGGCAATTCTATTTTTACTTTTTTGAGGAATTGTCATACTGTTTCCCATAATGGCCACACCGTTTTACATTTCCACCAAAAGTGCACAATCATGATATTTTAATGTTCCCTAGTTCAGTATATGTGGAGAGGACTGAGCAACTCTAGATAATCACCTACATATCAGCCCCCTAGGAGATAGTGGTACAATGACACAAAAGTAATCCTTGCTCCTTAGTGTCAGATGGCATAGGGCTACCCTGCTAGCCCTGGATATCTGATCACTATTTTATAAGAGTCAGAAGTGAATTTCAATCTTATTTAAACCACTACTTTTGAGTCTCTTTGTTACCATAGCTTGGCTTCTACACAAATTAAAATATTAGGGGAACAGGAGGAGCTGACAGAATTAATTTAATCAGGACTCTCATCTCTGCGGGTGAGTTCAGTTCCCCCTGAAGTTCACAGGTTTTACAGAGGATGGTGGAATAAAAAATCGGGGTGCTTTTACAAGGAGGAGGGAATGAATGGACACAGAGCAACCAAAAGCAGAAAATTCTCACTTTACCCTATAACAAGGTTTCCAAATTTACGCATTATTGTCATTTTGGGGATGTCTAATTCTTTACTGTGGGGGACTGTCCTATACACTATAGGATGTTAGCACCACCCCTAGTTTCTACCAGTTTAATACAGACTTCCCTCATGACAATAAAAAATGTCTCTAGACATTATCAAATGTCCTTAGGTGTGGGAGGCCATCCTCGCACGTGATTTGAGTTACCTCCCTGGCTGGGTGAGAGTCCCTTAGACACATCCTTGTGTCCAGAGCTTTCCCCACCCTTCTCCAGGTCCAAGGGCTTGTCCAGGCAGAGGCATGTCTGGCCACTACCCCAAAGACCCAATCGTCGCCCCTGACCTTGGGGTGCTGCCTCCGTTAATCTTCATTGGATAGGATTTTCCCCAGAATTTTTTGTTCCCCAATAAAAGTCCACTCCCTGGCGTTTTCTCTCTCTCTCTCTCTCTCTCTCTCTCTCTCTCTCTCTCTCTC
>NW_026000169.1:1011980-1021455 GCF_001458135.2 Marmota marmota marmota
CTATTACCCTAGATTTTGCATTACCCATCAAGTCCACTCCTGTCTCTCTCTCTCTCTCTCTCTCTCTCTCTCTCTCTCTCTCTCTCTCTCTCTCTCTCGCCTCTTTAGTAAACCTCACTACCATAATAGGTGGGTGGAGGCTGGAGCTAGGAAGAGCTGTCCTGGAGCTGGTTTAAAGGTAATTAGAGTCTTGTCTCTTTAATTCAAAACTCCCTAGTGGTTTCTCACAACTCGAACCTTCATTCATGAAGCGGGTCGTGGGCTAAACTTAGGGAGTAAAAAAAAAAAGAAAATCTCCCTAGTTATGAAGCAGTGCTGTAAAAATAACCTTACCATTGGCTTTTCTACCTCTCATTTCTAGTCTTTTTCTCACATGACTGGTAGATCTTATTTGGTAACAAAAATATGATGTGCTTGGAAATGACAACTTTATTCTGTGCATTCATTGGGTAAAAGTCTAAATTCTCAAGCAATACTTCCAAAACCCTTCACCAAAAATGAAACAAAACCCAAAACAAAAATCCTACTTAGTCTATTTTTTACTCCTGTAATAAAACATAGACTGGGTAATTTATAATGGACAGAAATTTATTGAACTCATGTTCCTGGAGGCTGGGAAGTCCAAGATTGAGGAACTGCATCTGTCCAGGGCCTTCTTGCTGCATCATAACATGGTGGAAGGTATTACATGGCAGGACAGCAAGAGAGGACCAAACTCACTTTTATAGCAAACACATTCTAGTGACAATCACAATGTCATTTCCAGAGGTAATGACATCAATCCATTCACAAGGGCACTGACCTAATCACCTCTTAAGGCCCCCTCAGCACTATTGCACTGATGATTAAGTTTCCAACACATGTGTTTTGGGAACACATTCAAACCACAAAAGGTACCTTAGCAGCCTCATGTACAATCTTACTCCCACATACCCATTGCTCTAGTGACTCTAAATTTCTCCTCTGTTCTCTAAGTTGCCATGCTTTTTCCACTCATATACTTTTATACATGTTGTTATTTTCACCTGGAGTACTATTCTCCACTTTTGTCCTAAGGAAACTCCTATTGACTCTTTGAAACTCAACAAATATGTGACTCCCTGTTTTGTTTTGTTTTTGATGAAAAAATATCTTATATTTCCTAAGAAAAGTTTGTTTCTCCATACTATTTTGTTTCTATCTCTAAGGTCTTGGTTGGCACAATTGGTTACAATTATATGTATATTAATTGTCTTTGAATCCCCAGTCCCTGACAGAGAGAAGCTGCTTAATGAATGCTTATTGAATGGATGAGTGAAATGAGGAAAGCTGTTAGCATAGTACCTTTGCATTTCACTAACAAAAATTGTGGCTCAACCAGAGATCATTGACTTCTATTTGTTTCCATCAGATTTACAATTGGTATCTTGGTCACTGAGCTGGAATCGGGCGGAAGGAAAATCTCAGAACACCAAATTGAGTACTTGCAGCTCTGTGCCTTGAGAGTCCTTGGATCACTGAGCGTGAAATGTTTAAGTTGTGATTTCTATCTGCTGCTGCTGGGGAGATACTAAATAATGTTAATGGGAAGTATCAGGTTATGTTTACCATATATGCACTTTTGTAAGAGTTAGCTGTACATGGTTTGCATCCCAAGCATGGGCTCTGCCTTTTCAAACAAATACATTTAGATATATTTATAAATTCCTAGTTTAAAGAATTTAAAATGTATTTTGAAGATGTAGATATATCTAACACATGAACCACATGAGCCCTGTATGAGAATCTGAAACAAAATTCTGGTGTCCAGACAGCACAAAAATTAGAAAAGTATGCCTGTTTGCAGAATGACCAGGCTCATTTTCATCTGATGGGGCCATTCGTCCCTCTCTACTTTAGGGTACTATTTTCAAAATATGCCCATTAAAACAGCCTCCAAACCATCTTTTCTGCTTCTCACTACTCTTCTCATATTGCTGACATAATTGACTTCCTGTTGGGCTGGGGATGTGGCTCAAGCGGTAGCGCGCTCGGCTGGCATGCGTGCGGCCTGGGTTCGATCCTCAGCACCACATACAAACAAAGATGTTGTGTCCGCCGAAAACTAAAAAAATAAATATTAAAAATTCTCTCTCTCTCAAAAAAAAATAATTGACTTCCTGTTAACACAAATATTCCATGCTTGAGGAAACTAAGTCTATTGGTATGGTTTTTAAGTGTCCTGCAAAGGCCTGTGTGTTTTGTTTCCAGGCTGTGATGTTATTGCAGGGTGATGGCACATTTAAGAGGTGGGGCCTGTTGGGAGGCTTTCTAGTCCATGAGAGAGTGCCCTAGAAGAGAATATTGGAACCCTGGACCCTTCCTGTTTCTCTCTTTTATTTCTGGCCACAAGGTGAGGGCTTTCCCCACCATGCACTCCCACTATGATGTGCTGCCTCACTGTAGACCCAAAATCAACTATAGATTGAAATCTTCAAAACTGTGAGTCAAAATAAACCTTTCCTCTTTTGAGTCAGTTTTCTCAGGTATTTTGTCACAGCAATGGAAAGCTAACTAACATGTCCATTAAGGATAGCACAAAACCCTAAAGTTAGGTTAAGAATAATAAGAATGTCACAACTGATTCATAAACTTTAACAGGTTTTTATTTTAATCTAAACTTAATTCTGCATTAATAAAGCAGAAAAACACCTACTTTATAATATAGATAAGCCAGATAGAGGTTCAAAAATGAGAAGCCTGGAGAAAGGGAAAAGAGAAAATCTATTGAATTGGGGAAGGGTAGGAGACCTCAGGGTTCCTGTGTCATGGTTTTTCTGTTCTGATCAATTGGATTTCAAACCTGTCTCCATACTAGATTTTAAAAAACACTAGAACTTAGAAAATACCTTAGAAAATTGCCTTGGTCCCAATTTAATTAGAATCAGGGGATGTCCTATAGAGCCACTACTTAAATACCCAGGTATGTATCTGAAGTCTGAAGAATCTTCTGTTTCATAAACACAGAGCCCCTCCCTATGCTGGGTGAGCAGAGCTCTGTTAGAGTTCCATCATGATTGTGTGGAGCCGAGGAGGAATTGTTCCCCTTCTTCTCTCCTCTCCCATTCTCTCACCCAAAGAAAAAACTAGGATAGTTTTACCAGAAGAAGGGGGAGGTTATACTGGGCAGGGAAAAAATGAAACATCCACAGTATTATAGTGGCATCATTGTGCCTAGGGCTCTAAGTCCATATGCTGGGTCTGAACAGAAATTGCTAGCTGCTTACTTAAGTCTTGGCTTTTAGTTCAGAATCAAGGCAGGGCTGGGTTTGAATCTGTAACTAAACAATGCTGGGAAATGCAGGATCCAAGGCAGGTAGATGTGGGCATATTTTCTAAACTTTGAGTGAAGGGGATAAAGATTAGTAAGGGAAATTTTCGCTGCCCCTCACCTCGTTAAGGTTAATATAATGTTGGAAATTTTTTTTTTTTGTAGGGAGGACCCAAGATTGAACTCAGGGGCACTCAATCACTGACCCACATCCCTAGCCCTATTTTGTATTTTACTTATTTATTTTTAAATATTTATTTTTTAGTTGTAGTTGGACACAATACCTTTATTTTATTTATTTATTTTTATGTGGTGCTGAAGATCTAACCCAGGACCTCATTCGTGCTATGTGAACGCTCTACTGCTGAGCCACAACCCCAGCTCAAAGGTTGGGAATTTTAAGGTAAATAGTTATAATCCTCTCAATCCCCAGGAATGTTCCTACTATATTACGTATTGGATACCGTACTGAACTAAGATATAATATATAATCCATATGTGTAATTCTGTTTGTAATTCACAAAATATGGGGTATTTGTCAGTGTTATTATGACTTTAATACTTAAGAGAAGAAGATAAGCTCTGCTTTGGTTCCGTCCTACTCCACCAAGGACAAAGCAACAAAAGGAGTAAAGTCTCATTTTTAGAGGTAGCATATGTGTGCTGCAGAGGGAGAGTTGCTGCTCCAGGGGAAAGACTTCACCTGAAGAACTTTGACCCAAGAGTTTCTGCAGGTTTTGAAATAGCATATGTCCTGGTGTGGTCTTTACTGGAGAATTTCTGGGTGTATCTCATTAGGCAAAATATCCCTATGACACATTGATTCTTACTATATACACCCAACTTTCCATTTTATGAGAGTCAAGAAAGCAGTAATGAGGGGCTGGGGCTGTAGTTCAGTGGCAGAACACTTGCTTAGGCTAAGTGATGCACTGGGTTCAATTCTTAACACCACATAAAAATAAACAAATAAAATAAAGGCATTCTATCCATCTACAACTACAAAAAAAATTTTAAAAAGAAAGTAATAATGATATAAATGTCAATAAATGGTGGCTTCTATTTATTTCTACTATGTAGACTTTGTGCTGAGTATTTCATCGGTTGTAGTTTTTTTGTTTTGTTTTGAGGAGGTACCAGGGATTGAACTCAGGGGCACTCGACCACTGAGTCACATCTCCAGCCTATTTTATTTTATTTAGAGACAGGGTCTCACTGAGTTGCTTAGTACCTCACTGTTGCTGAGGCTGGCTTTGAATCCTGATCCTCCTGCCTCAGTCTCCCAAGCTGTTGGGATTGCAGGCATGCGTCACTGAGTCTGGCTTGTTGTATTTTATTTAATCTCCACCATAAGGTAGAAATTTGCACCAGTTCAGGTGGCTGAGCTGAGTATGTCTGAGCTGGGTACTTCAGCTATGTCTCTGAGAGCCATATTTTCCCACTTTCTTCATGGCCCCCTTACTTGAAGTACTGTACACTCTTAGTTCCTCCATTGCCTCAGGACACCTATAGATCCTAACACCTGGGATTAGCAAAATGTGCTTTTGCTGCCAGATCTCCCTGTTGCCAATGGCCTGCCTCTTTGGCCTCCTTTCAATCACCTGACAGTGGCCTGGTGCCTCCTGCATGACAGATCCTCCATGCTTCCTTGACTTGACTTCTTGGAAGTGAGAGTCTATCTTTCCCATTTAGGCCTATCTTTTGGTCTTGCCATTTTCTCCAAGTCTCATACCAAAGAAAACCAACTCAGCTGTGCATTTAGGTCCAGCCCAATGCCCACAATCTGTGTCTGATTTCTGGCCTGTCCTGGTGTAGTTTGGGCTTTGTTTATAAAGGAGATTTCTCAGTCTCCAGAAATATGATCGTTATGCAAGCAGTAGCTCTCTAGGTTTTTATACCTATAAGTGCTATAGCTAATGCTTCTCAAAAAAAAAAAAAAAAGTAAACTGTGGATCCTTGTCCTTTTGTGGGGCTGGAAGCTTCTGTGTTAAAAATATAAATGTGGTGTTCTATGTGTTTTTAAAAATAACTTGTGTTTTTCTCATTATAAAAATGATATTTACATTTTTATAGACAAGTAAAATACAGAAAAAATATAAAGAGGCAAAATCACCCAAAGTCTGATAATATAAAAATGAATGATCACCGTGAACAGTTTGTTGTATTGGTATATTTTCTTTAAGCCTTACACACATGTAAACACAAAATTGGAATCAGACTCGACATGGTCTTATATACTGCTATTTTACTTCCTATTGCTAACACTTTCCCATATCACTAAAAGTCTTTGTAAATGTAATTAGTAACTATATAATATTATAGTTTATGAATATTATGAATAATTTAACTAATCTTATTTAGAGAATTAGATTGATTCTAATGATAAATATGCTGCAAGGAAAATATAGTGCATTAATTTCTATGTGCAATTCTATGTCCTTAAACTAGAATCCTAGATGTAGAATTACTGGGGAAAGGAAAGCAGTAATTGATGCAGTTTTTAGTGTAAGGATGCCTTTGTGGTCTTAGTTATTGTTTAAGGCTCCAAAAGATTTTATTTATGTTAGTGATTGCTATCAAAAATTCACTATATTAGAAGTTAAAAATGAGAAATTTAGGCCAGGCATGGTGGTACATGCCTGTAATCCCAGAGACTTGGGAGGCTGAGACAGGAGGATTGCAAGTTCAAAGTCAGCCTCAGCAATGTAGTGAGGCATTTAGCAACTAAGCAAGACCCTGTCTCTAAATAAAATATAAAAAAGGGCTGCATGATGTGGCTCAGTGATTAAACACCCCTGAGTTCAATCCCTGGTACAAAAAAAAAAAAAAAAAAAAAAAGAGAGAGAGAGAGAGAGAGAGAGAAATTTTAAAAAGTATTTATTATTGCCTATAATGCCCTGCCACTCAGAAACCTGAGACAGGAGGATTATAGGCTGGAGGCCAGTCTGGGAAATTTAGTGAAACTCTGTCTCAAATTTTAAAAATAAAATAAAATTAAAAGGGCTGGGGATGCAATTCAGTGGTAGAGTGCCCTTAGGTTCAATCTCTAGTACAAACAAACAAACAAAAAAAACCCAATTTGCTGCATGTTAAATAACAATAAGAAATTATTATTTTTAAATAAATGGATGAATGAGTGAGAGGTACAAGTCAAACATGTAGGTGTCCTGCAGAGACAGACACCTGTGTTTCTGGTGGTCTTGTTCACTGAGACTGAAAGTGGAGGAGTAGAGTTGTGGGAAGGAGTGGGCTGGGTGGAGGTGGGGGTGGGAAGGGTGTTGAGCTGGAGATGCAGGCAGTCTCCCCAGGATACGTAGAAATTTTCAAGACTCCAGTCTACTAGGTAGAACTTCAAAGTCTTACACCACATTTTTCCTTACCACACTTCTAAAATGCCTTCTAAAATACCTGTTTTATAGGGTTTTTAATACCTGCTTTATAAGAATCCTTTTACAACATTAGGCCATTTAGCCTCAAAACCAAACATTGAGATAGGCTAGACAGATAGGAGGAATTCTCAGCCTATTTATGAGGAAACTGAGGTCCTGGGAGGGAATATGACTTGTCTCAGGCACTTCTTCCTCCTTCTTCTCTCCTCCCCCAGTACATGATAGCCTCCTGTCCAGATGCCTGCTGTCCTTACTGCTACTCCAGTGGTGTGCCCATTGATTCAAGGGAGTGAACGCTGTTGATTCAGTAATTTGTCTTCTAGTAATACGTCTTTTGCTCCTTCCAAAAGCGATTAAGTGGTGTAAAAAATACAAGTTACACTCTAGGCTACCAGGCACGTATGTGATTTTTTTCCTCTGGGATAGTTGGACCCCTCTCTCTCACCTTTAATTTTCCAGAGAGACTGAATATACAAACAGTGGACAATGACCAGACCATACATGGCCGTAGAAATCTGGCCCACACCCTCAGTAGCAACCAGCTGCGAGTGCCAAACCGTTTGGCTTCCAACTCAGGATTCCTACCCCCTTTCCAACTCAGGACCAACCAAATATGAAAGCAAACTTGTCCTCCCCCAAACCAATCACATAAGATGCCTGACTTCTTGGTAGCCCACCTCCCCCTCCCCATGCTGATCCCCTGCAATCCTGGCATCCACAAAGCCTTTCCTCTTTCACTGGAAACCTTTCCCACTCCCCTCCCTGCCTTGAGTCTCTGCCAAATGCAAATAACGGTGGCTGACTCCCTCAGTAATGGCAAGCCCTGAATAAATAGCTTGTGTACTCACTTGGGTTGTCTTCACTTATTTCTACACCACTGAATGAATAATAAAAGATGTTTTAAAGCCAAGTTATAAAAAGAGCATCAGTTATTAAACATTTGTAAAGGCCTTTACAATCATTTTAGTGTACCTCATAAACACCTCTCAAGTACCGATATCCCCATTTTAAAGCTGAGAAAATTGAGAAGGAACCATGAGATTAAGTGGCTTGTCCAGAGCTAGGAATGAAACATAAATTTTGAGGTCTGTTGTTTATCCACTGAGCCTGGGCTGCACTTTGGAATCATTACCATTTTAAAGCATTTGACTCTGGGTTCAGTGAATATTAAGAAGTAGATCACATTTCAGCCTGGCAGGCGCGAAAGTATTGTTTTTAGCTTGTTTTTCTAAGTTTTAGTAGAGCACATATGGGCTCCATTAACTTTACTATGTAGCATAATTTTGAAGATAGTTTCTTTTCCAATTTTTTTTTCTGTCCCGTAACATTTTAAAGTTTAGCACACACCATCAACTCTTGGTATTTGTTTTCTCAAAGTTTTGCCTTTTCCTCTGTGCTGCGGGTGGAGGGGGTCATAAATCCAGCCAGGTATATGTTTTGTGATTATGGCTGGGGATGGTTTCCAAAGTTATGTACATGCCCCAAGTTTTAAGATTGCAGATTGTGTTGATTGAGAAGGATATGAAGAAAACAGAGACTTACAGCACCTAATTAGAGCATAAGAACTCCTGTCTGGAAGGTAGGGGTAGGTGGGAAAGATGATTCTTTGTAGCTCCTTGATGTATGCAAAAGGGCAGCTGTCCCTGTCCCCTCCACTTGAAAAGAAAGCTGTGTAGCAGCCCCATGTGGCCTGGGTGCCACTGTACCTGGTCAACCTAGTGTGAAATACCCTTCTGGATTTTTAGGAAACACTGGCTGAGATTAATAAATTTATCACATGTATAGTTAATTAAATATTAAATAATAACATCCATTGACTTTCTGGGGTTTTTCTACCCAGTCCCTGGAATCTTCTCATTCACACCTTTTCATCCTCACTTATAAACTCATGCACTAACTCCAGATTTGATTTCTTCTATGTTATCCTTTCCAATGTCTTCAGGGTTTTTTTCTTTTTCTTTTAAAGTTATTATGCACAAACATGCATAAAAAGCCTACAGGTGAATGTGATCAGGTAGGTGTTATGATAGCTGGTAAAGGTTTCCTTATTTCCTTTGATAGTGAAGCAAGCTTTTGGGTGTTGTAAGTACAAAAAAGGTCTCAGAAGATATGGGCGGCTCAAGCCAAGCCTGTCTATTCCATGTGTCCTTATTTACAGAAGCCACACCTCTGAAGGCAGAGGAGATGCTAGAGGGAGATGCTGGAGGGAAATGCTGGTTCTGGCCTGAGAAGTTGAGGAAGTTGAGGGTGGAGGAGAGAAGAAACAGCAGGATGAGGCATAGGCCTGGCCTATGAAAGATCCTACCACTTGTAACTCATCCTTCTTGTCTGGCTGCGTTTGGTTTCTGTTCATGCCATTAAAAAAAACATCAAGCCCTGGGAGTCCAGAGATGTTAAAACGAACTATCTTTATTGATCACTTTCAATGCACAGGCCAGGAGGACCTGTCACAGCAGAAAACACCAGGTGGAGAGGTGGAAGACCTGGTTGGACAAGTCCTTTAGCTCTCCAAGTTGCATGTTTCCTATCCTTTACAGCACTGTCATTAGGATTAGATGAGGGGAAAAAAATCGGTATGATCCATAATATCAAAAAATAAATGACTTTAACAGATAAAAATAAGTGTAACAAGGGGCTGGGGATATGGCTCAAGGGTAGCGCGCTCCCCTGGCAGGCGTGCGGCCCGGGTTCGATCCTCAGCACCACATACAAACAAATATGTTGTGTCTGCCGAGAACTAAAAAATGTAAATAAAAATAATTTTTAAAAAAAAAAAAAAAAAGAAAAAAAAAAAAAA
>NW_026000169.1:1021473-1044727 GCF_001458135.2 Marmota marmota marmota
CGATCTAATATATATATATATATATATATATATATATATTATATAATATATATAATATATATAATATATATATGTATTTATAGTACCATTCATATTACTGTGCAGTGGAGAAATATTGAATGGGCTGGCTGGAGCACTAGGTTTTAATTTGGGCTCTTTCACTGACTGACATAGTTGGGAAACAAATAACAGATTATGAGCTTTGTTTTGGCTCCAAAAAGACTCTAAAATTACTTTAATTATAAATTAACCAAAAATATAAGGGCACAAAAATTTATTCTGTTGGCTAATTATCTCCATGGGCTAAGTAAACTGTGCTGTCTCAGCCCTGAGAGAAATGAACAAAATCAATCAATTGCTTCTCTACCAATCCTCCAGTGTCTGGTCTCAGTTAAAATGAGAGTATATACTTTATTACTGCGCACCTGGATTTTATTCCATTCTCCTAAAACATCCATGTAAGTGGAGTCTTGATTGAATTTTCTCTTTATGATATAGAAGCTGTTGCACACAAAGCCAACTCCTATTACTGCCCATTGCTGAAAGGAATGACCTTCTACAAATAGGTTTTTAAATTCACTTGAGATCATTTATGGAGTGTCGACTATGTGCCAGACACACTATTAAGCATAGATGCAGCAGAGAAACACTATCAGATCAGTCTAGCAGTGTAATATATAAACTGATAGAAGATACTATGGAAGTATTTTGCTCATGGTATAAATCAAGTGCTGTGTCAGAAATCCAGGAGGAATAATACCTCCCCTGGGAGAAACTGGAGACAATGTTGAAGGTGATGTTTGACCTGGGTCTTGAGGGATGAGAGGAAATTTGTCCAGTGAAGAGGGGAAAGGGCAGAGGGAATAGCATGGCTCATCAAAATGCTTGGCATATTTGAGAAATGATAAAAGGGGTTGTGTAGCTACAGCTCAGGTTTTGTGAGAAAGGAGGCAGATGGAGAATGGTTAGATTGGAGCTGGAGCATGGGGAGGCTTGCTATGCCACACTGAGTTGGTAATCACCCCTATACGTGGTAGGAGGGCACAGAGCATAATGTATGAGTTACTGCCCGGGTGGTGTTCTTTTAGGGGAACTTGAAATTGTGTGGAGGAAATGTGTGACATGGGAACTGAGTAAGGAGACGCAAGTAGGGTGACAGGACATTTTGCACTGCTACAACAGAATATCTGACACTGGATAATTTATAATGAATAGAGATTTATTTCTTACAGTTCTGGAGGCTGGAGGTTACAGGACTGGATCTGGTCAGGACCTTCTTGCTGCATATTCCTTCCTGGAAGGCAGAAGCTCCAGAGCACATAGGTACATATGCATGAAAGAGAGAAAGTGAGAGCAGGAATAGGAGGGAAAGAGGAAAGGGGACCAAACTCAACCTTTCAGGAACCCATTCCTGCAAATACTAACCCACTTCCATTATTGGGCATTAATTCATTCATGAAGGTGGAGTCCTATGGTCTATTTGCTTTTGCTTTTTTTTTAAAAAAATTAATTATTTCATACATGACAATAGTGGAATGCATTACATTCATAATTATCCATTCACAGCACAATTTTTCATAACTCTGCATATAAAGTATGTTCACAGCAAATTATACCATTATACATGAGCTCTCTTATTGATTTTTTTCATTACAATTATTAATACACCTTTTTAAAATATTTTTTAGTTTTAGGTGGACACAATATCTCTATTTTATTTTTATGTGGTGCTGAGAATCGAACCCAGTGCTTTACGCATGCTAGTCCAGCACGCTACCTCTTGAGCCACATCCCCAGCCCCTTAATACACCTTTATACCACAATTTATCATATCTCTAATGTTGTGCTGGGTATCCAACTCAGAGCCTTGTTGGTGGTAAGCATGAGTTCTCCTACTGAGCTGCATCCCCAGCGCACTCTGTTCATCTTGAAGTCCCCATGTTCCCAACACTGTAGCAATGGAGATTAAGTTTCTAACACATGAACTTTGAGGAGCACAGTCAAACCACAGCAAAGACCAAACAGGAGGTGGCAGTGGGAATCACTAACTTTGAGATGCAGCTTTCAAAGAAAATGGGTATTGGTAAACATTGGATGTGGAGGCTGAGGCAGAAGAGAAAATAGAATGTGACTATGAAGTTGCTCAGTGCAGGAGAGATTGGGTGGCAGGTGGTACTATTGACAGATGAAAGGACAGAGGGGAACAGAATAGTTCTCTCTTCTGGAGTGTGACCCTTAGCCTTGGCACATGTTGTCAGTGACCAGATGAGATGATGGGCTCTCAGTGGCTGAGAAAGTGAATGAAACCTATTCCAGAATGAAACCACTGACCTTTGAATTTCCATGCTTTTGGCCCAAGGTTATCATTCATCCCAAAACTATTTAAAAGGTGTTATCTAGAATATGCCTTGTCTACTGCAAACCTTTTTTTGATTCACTGTGTATCATTCCAAATATAAGAACTTAGAGAATGAGAACTCTGGAACCAGACCACCTGGGCAAGTGACCTCAGGCCAGTCACTTATACTTCTCTTTTTAAAATATCTTTATTTTTTTAAATGTGGTGCTAAGAATTAAACCCAGTGCCTCACATATGCTAGGCAAGTGCTCTACCACTGAGCTGCAACAGCAGCCCCACTTATGCTTCTCTTTGCCTCAATTTCCTCACTTGCAAAATAAGGATAAAAAATCTTCAAAAAGTTATTGTAAGAATGAAATGAGTTAGCATATGCAAGTGTTCTAGACACCTAGTGTAAGGATCTCATAAGCATTTGCTATCATTATTAAGTAATGGAATACTCAACTAAAAGCAGAGGTGTTAGAGATTATCACAGAACAAAATTAACATTGGCAGTTCCATAGTCCGTCCTGTCATTTAGCTAAGGCATTGGGGACCAGTCCCTTTCCATATCCCATTGCTATATTTAGCATGTTAATGTTTATTCTCTCATGGCTGCAGTAGCCCCAAGTATCACATCCATCATCCCAAGCAAGACTTAAAGAGCAAAGCTCTTTTTTGCTCCCAAGCTCTTAACAAGCTTTCCTAGAAGCCCCCAGCAGGGTTCCACTCACCTGGAGTATAACCAACCCTCACTGCAAAAGGAGCTGGGAAAGAGAATCTGGCACTTCCAACCTGTAACAAAACAGGCAAAAGTGGGGCTGGCTGTTGGGTAGATAAGTGGTAGCTCTGCAATCTGGAAGCCAAGGAGTTTCGGGTCAGGGGTAATGGAGAAACCAGAATGCAGCAGTATTCATCTGGGATGAATAAGCTATAGACTTCATCCTTTAGTCATTAGCTGTTTTAAGCAGTCTCTCAATCCTGGGTAAGTGTCATGTTGGTGAATTAAGAATTTTTTTTCTCTTTGAGACAGGGGTCTCATTATGTTGCCCAGGAGAGACTTGAACTCCTGGGATCAAGCAGTCCTCTTACTTCAGCCTTCCAAATAGCTGGGACCACAGGTGGGCACCACCACACCTGGCTGAAGAGAGGATATTTTTGATCAGGGGGTCCTTCCTAGTCTTCTCACCTGTTCTAGTCTGCTACCATTCCTTCCAACAAATCAAAGGAGAGGGCTCATGATTCAGCGAGACTTGTCCAAGAGGCCAAGTAGGCTAGTCACTGTTAGAGCCATCTGAGAACAACCAGTCACAGTGGTGCATTCCTCTAATTTCAGCTACTATTGAGACTGAGGCAGGAGGATGGCTTGAGCCTCAAAGTTCAAGGCTATTCTGGGCAACATTGTAAGATCCCATCTCAAAAATAAATACATACCAAGTGCAGGAATCTTCCCCCCTTAATTTTAGTCTTAAATTATTCTTCTCTACAACTCACATCTCCACAGTCTCTCTCATCTGAACTACTAACTACTACAGCCTCCTGTCTAGTCTCCCCATCACAAAGATCCCAAGAAAGTGAACAGAAAACAACAGGAGAACCAGAATCTTTTACAAACACCCACAGAAAGCCTTATTTTCACTCTTCAAATCCATTATCAAAGAGAGGAGACATTTTAAAATTCCAAGGTGCTTGGTTAACTAATCTGATTCTGGTCTACATGTAGATATTCAATAAATACTTGTTAAATTAAATTGACTCAAGATTTTATTTATTCAACCTACTTAAAGCTTATGTAAACCCCTTGGAGATTTGTGTCAAGCTGTTAAGCTGCAAAATATATGAAAAGTAGTATTTTCAATAGGCTAGCTTTCCTCTTAATATGCTTTATGAGCTTAACCATAAACCAAGGGGAAGGGGGAGAGGCAGCCGGAGAGCAGAGGGAATGGAACAGGTGAGGAAGGAGGAGTGGGAAGAGAGGAGCCCATTTTTGTCACTGTCTACATTTTTCTCCATGGCTATGCTTATTAACCAGCTACTGCCCTCTAGTGCTCACTGTATAAACTGCTCATCTGAAATTCATTTTTATCTTAATCCTGTTTATACCTGAAGAGCCCAAACTTCTTGTTTTAGAGAAAAACAGACCCACATCCAGAGAGATGACATGTCAAATTGACCTAGGTGGCCTCGTAGACTCAGTTATCCCAACTTTAACTTGTCTGGCAAACTCTTTTATAAGCATTTCTCAGAAATTTCAGTAATATCAACCAATAAAAATTATAGCATACTAATATAAGTATTTTATATTACTTCTGATGCTGTTCCAAATAAAGCTAAAATTGGCTGATGGTGATGTTTAGAAAAAGAATTATAAATAATATTAGTACATCTTAAAATTAGTACAAGTTAAGAAAATGTTAATACAAAAAGAACAGACCCCAAATGGATTTGGCCATTTATTAGAATTGGCTTTAATCGTTGTCTCCATATAGGCTGATATTCTGCTAAAAGTTTCCCAGAGGAACCTCTTTGCTCCTTGACGGGAAAAGAAGGATTTGTCATTTTAACTTGGAACACATATTTTCATCATTTCATCATATTGCTGGTGGGAATAAACTGAAAGTTATCCAGCTGGACATGTCACTTACAAGAACATTACCGAGTAACAAAAGATTTATTCAAATATTTAACTGGAAGGAAATACATCTGGAATAAGTTTTATTGGAATTCATATAAAAAGAAAATCAATCCATTAAAACTAATATCATAAACAGTCGACTTTATCTGGAACCAGAAATATTAACAGATTGGAATCTAGATGTCCTAATCTTTATTCCTTGCAAAAAGCCAGCTGAATTTCCCAATTTATATGGCAATCACACTTTATTACTTTAGGTAGAGCTTTATTTTCAGTCAGTATTTTAGAGACAGATCATTCAAATTACCTAATTCGGTTTCTTTTCTCCCTCCTTCTCAAAAAAAAAAAAAAAAAAAAAAAAAAAAAAAAAACCAAGCAAAAAGAAATTGGTAAGGGACATTTTCTGGTATTCAGAATACAATCTCCTATTGAGACCAGCAAGTCAGCAGAAATTCACTGCATTTGGCTTCCAATTACTAAATAATCAAGAGATAGCTACTTTTGCCTTTAGATGTCAACGTAGATTCCATTGATCAAGTAATCAAGTCTTGAGTACCGTTTCCTGCGGAGGGATTCTGAGAGCATCCTGCCCAAGATGATGAGGCCTATCACCAGGAACAGAACACCAAATAGCAAGGTACCCATGAGGAGCCACTTTTCAAATGGAAGGCTATATGGGCTTTCTGGAACTCTGCTCAGTGATGAACCACCTACGCTGGCCTTCCCCTTGTCCTGAAAAGCAGTTTTATTTGTAGCAGAAGACTCCACATTTGACCAAGAAAGTGTAGCAGATTTATGCCCAGACCTTATGTTTGAAGTCAGCATTTCTCTATAGGGCACAGTTTCTGAGGTGCCTGTCAAGTCTGTAGATGCTTGAAAGATGGTAATTGGAACCGCTACTGTAGTTTTAACTTGAGGTGTAACCATGGCATGTGTAAAAACTGTAGAAATGGGGGCTCTGGTCTGCTGAGAGGTGACAGTGGTTACAGGTGGAGCTGTGGTGACCACCCATGGTTGGAAAGTCACAGAGGGTCTCACTGAAGTACTGGTCGGTAGAAGAACTGCAGGTTTCAGAGGAGCAGAGGTGTCAGGCAGAGAAGCAGCAGCAGCCCCTGGAGCTGGGAAGGTAGCTGCATTTTCAGGCAGTGGATGAGCTATTTCTAGTTCTGAGGAAAACTGTGAATTTGGAGAATGGACGTTCTCTTTATAAACAGGGACCCGTGTAGTCGTTTGATCAGTCTTGAATAGTTTCTGCAAGTGACCCGGGGATCCAGACTTCTGAGAAAGTGCATCTCTCCATAAGAGATCAGTAGGCTTCAAATTACCTGTCAGAGGAGGGAGAGTGCGAGTGACCGCTTGTGAAGACTGGCCATGGAAGAGATCATCTTCTTGTGCTAACTCTTGGTGTGGCAAATCAGTTCTGGTCAAAGATGGAAAATCTGAAAATGTAAACAAAAGGAGACTTAAATATGTCCATGCTAGGGTGGCTTAAAAAATATGTCACAACAGCTTGTTTAAACTTATCTTCAAACTGATAACCGATACTTGATTTTTTTTTTTTTTAAACTGGAGACTGAATGCAGGGCCTGGTGTGCTAAGAAGCAAGCACTCTACCATGAGCTACACCCCTGGCCCTGATACTTGATATTCCATTGAAATATGTACAAAAAGGAAAAATACAAGTTGCTAAATCAGAATCTGATGATACTGCCTCTCTGCCCGATGCTGTGGTTTATTTCTACTCTGATGGAACAGAAGAAATGTATGGAGGCACTTCAGGTGAATTAAGAAAAAGATAGGAGCAGTAAAGCAGGGGGCTAAGAGGAGCTTGGCATGGGCAACAAGAGGGTTAGGAAGATGGGGATGGTCATGAAGATGGGGCTGGGGCAAGGGCAGAGAGCTGGGCCAAGGTGACAGGAGCAAATTGAGGACTAGCAGGGAGGAGGCTGCTGTGAGGCACGAGCTCCTGCAAAACATAACAACTGGGACTCAGATGACAAGTAATTATTAGGACAGATTTCATAGCATGGGCACAGGGCAGGCAAGAAAGGCTACGTAGGAGCGGTGGGAAAGTGAGGTGATGGGTTCAGCAGGGAAGAACTGAACTGTGATTCCTGTGATGTCCTTTAACAGGAAGGAGGAGAGGGCTGGATCTGGTCTCAGCACACTGAACCAAGGCAGCAGCAGAAGGTTGATCACATTTCTCAAGCAAACACCAGGGGTACACAGTTCCAGCACTGTACTTAGGAGGAAGGCTACCTGGGAGATTTAATTTTGACTCTCAAAGCTTAGAACATTATAATCAATGTCTTAGGTTAGGAGGAGGATGGGATAGACATACTGACAATCAGAAGAGCAGAAAACCTCATGGTCCTGATTCCTGTGGAGGAAGAACCAGCCTCCGATGTGCTCCTGCTGGAGAAAGCTTAGACTCTGGCTCTTGATCACACACACCATCTATCACAGCTCAAACCAGAAAAGCTTGTTCAGGTAATCGAGGGCAGCAAATGATCATCTGAATTACTCTCTATTACTCTGCTACTTGGCTAGTCATTTTGCTTAGATCAGAATTGCAGAAAACACAAGGAAAGAAGCTGAGGAATTTCCTGGCTTTTATTGGTTGACTCCCTTCTTCCTCAAATCCCATCCATCTCAGTTTTTAAACTAGTTCTCCCCCATCTCCTAACAGATCCAGGGGCAACTTCATACTTATAATATTCTGTGGCTACTCTCTAAGCCTCATACCCCTAGGTGGCCCTTCAGAGCTATCATTTATCAATCTATGTAGGACAGGGCCAGCAAACTATGGATCAATGGCCAAGTCTGGCCTGATGCCTGTTGTTGTATGGCTTATAAACCAAGAATGGTTTTTACATTTTTCAAATGGTTGGAAAAAAGCAAAACAAGACTAATATTTTGTAACACATGAATTATACAATATTCAAATTTTAGTATTCATAAATAAAGATTTACTGGTACACACATATATTTGTTTATATGTTATCTATCTATGGCTGCTTTTATATATGAGAACAAAGGTGAATAGGTACAAGAGATCATGTATGCCCACACTGCTTAAAATATTGGCCTTAAAAGTCTAAAATAGTCAAACCTTCATAGAAAACATTGGCAGACACCTGCTCTAGGATATAGTACTCTAAAGTAGAATTTGGATGCCTGAATTTCCTTTTTCCTCTAACAATGCAGAATAGGAGCATTTTTAGTACAGGTCATGTTCACATTCATAGCTTCAGCATCAGAAAACTACCTGTATCTTTAGAGAGAATTCAGGTATTAAAAAAAAAAAAGACTTGGGCTGGTGCTGTGGCTCAGCAGTAGAATGTTCGCCTAGCACATGTGAGGCACTGGGTTCAATTCTCAGCAATAAAAATAAATAAATAAAAGGTACTATGTCCAATTACAACTAAAAAAATATTGAAAAAAAAAGACTTGATGGGAGTAGCTCAATGGTAGAGCACTTGCCTAGCATGCACAGGGCCTTGAGTTTGACCTTCAATGCTTAAAAAAAAAAAAAGATAATGACACAACAAGTTTCATTTTAAAGCTTGAGGGAAAAAAAGAGAAACTATATAGGTAAATACGCTCTAATGTGTGTGATATCAAAAGGCAAATAAAGCCATTGACAAGAATGATTGAAATAGTCTTTTCTTTATCAAGCATGCAAATTCAGAAATAAAGCAAAGCCAAGGCCTTTTCCTAAAGTAATATGTAATACATTTTTTTTTTTTTTGGTACCAGGAATTGAACCCAAGGTACTTAACCACTGAGCCACATCCCCAGCCCTTTTAAATATTTTAGAGACAAGGTCTTGTTGAGTTGCTTAGGGCCTTGCTAAGTTGCTGAGGCTGGCTTTGAACTCAAGATCCTCCTGCCTTAGCCCCCCAACCAGCTGGGATCACAGGTGTGCAGCCATCTTGCTCAGCTTAGTCCCATTTCTTCTTTTTTAAATTTTATATATATTTTTTTTAATTTTAATTTGTTATATATGGCAGCATAATGCTTTACAATTCATATTACACATATAGAGCACAATTTTTTATCTCTGGTTGTATACAAAGTAGAGTCACACATTTCGTGTCTTCATACATGTACTTAGGGTAATGATGTCCATCCATTCCACCAACTTTTCCTACCCCCTTTCCCTCCCTCTCCTTTGCCTTATCTAGAATTCATCGAATCCTCCCATGCCCCACCCCCAACCACATTACGAACCAGCATCCATAAATCAGAGAATCTTTTGACATTTGTTTTTTTTGGGGGGGGATTGGCTAAATTTACTTAGGATTATATTCTCCAACTCCATCCATTTACCTGCAAATGCCATGATTTTATTCTCTTTTAATGCTAAATAATATTCAATTGTGTATATATACACATTTTCTTTATCCATTCATGTATCGAAGGGCATCTAGGTTGGTTCCACAATTTAGCCATTGTAAATTGTGTATCTATAAACAGCACATCAATGATGTGGCTGTGTCCCTGTAGTATGCTGTTTTTAAGTCCTTTGAGTATAGACAGAGAAGGGGATAGCTGGGTCAAATGGCTGTTCCATTCCCAGTTTTCTAAGGATTTTCCATACTGCTTTCCATATTGGCTGCACCTATTTGCAGTCCCACCAATAATGTCTGAGTGTGCCTTTCCCCCACATCCTCGCCAACACTTATTGTTGTTTGTATTTTTAATAACTGTCATTCTGACTGGAGTGAGATAAAAATCTTAAAGCAGTTTTGATTTGCATTTCTCTAATTGCTAGAGATGTTGAACATTTATATATATATATATATTGATTGATAGAGGACACAGAGACTAACCTACATAATTACAATTATCTTATATTAGACAAAGGTGCCAAAAACATACATTGTAGAAAAGATAGCCTCTTCGACAAATGGTGCTGGGAAAACTGGAAATCCACATGTAACAAAATGAAATTAAACCTCTATCTCTCACCCTGCACAAAACTCAACTCAAAGTAGATCAAGGACCTAGGAATTAAACTAGAGACCTTTCTCCTAATGGAAGAAAAAGTAGGCCCAAATTTCCATCTGTTGGATTAGGCCCCAACTTCCTTAATAAGACTCCTATAGCACAAGAATTAAAACCAAGAAGCAATAAATGAGATGGATTCAAACTAAAAAGCTACTTCTCAGCAAAAGAAACAATCAGTGAGGTGAACAGAGAGCCTACAATTTGGAAACAAATTTTTACCACACACACATCAGAGCACTAATCTCTAGGACACATAAAGAACTCAAAAATCTTAATACCAAAAAGGCAAATAGTCCCATTTCTTGATAAGATTCTTGTATTGGAGGGTTGGGGTTGTGGCTCAGTGGTAGAGCGCTTGCCTAGCATGTGTGAAGCCCTAGGTTCGATCCTCAGCACCACATAAAAATAAATAACCAAAATAAAGATATTGTGTCCATCTACAACTTAAAAAAAAAAAGATTCTTGTATTGGCAAAGTTCCTAGAACCACAAAGGGATCTCCACACCTGCTCCATTTACCTCTTCCACTGGTGTTTGCACTGAGGCGTGGCACTTTCTCTCGGTCACAGAGATAAACCATAGAAGGAGCTGAGAAACAGCCCTCTGCTCTCAACTCAAATTTTGAGTTTCATTTTCCAATAGACTTCACTGAGTCAAAAAATGAAGGACTGGGGGCTGGGGTTGTGGCTCAGTGGCAGAGTATTTGCTTAGCATGCATGAGGCACTGGGTTCAATCCCCAGCACCACTTAAAAAAAAAAAAAAAACCTAAATAAACAAAATAAAGGTATTATGTCCCTCTACAACTAAAAACATTAAAAAACATAATAATGAAGGACTGCCTGTCATCCCAATGACTCAGGAGGCTGAGGCAGGAGGATCATAAGTCTGAGACCAGTCTTGGCAACTTAGCAAAACTCTGTCTCAAAATTAAAAAGGGATTGGGGATATAGCTCAGTGATAGAACACCATTGGGTTCAATCTCCAGTACAGCCTCCCCTTCACACACAAAGAGCGACTACTTTATGGAGATTAGCTAATGTAGATTAGCTGAGCAGAGTTCCAATCTGTTTTATTTCTGAATTCTATTCTTCCAGTCCTGGGTAGAAATTACATACCTTAAAACTATAAAAAAAGATTAAATAAACCAAACTGTGATGGGTTTATAGAATGAACAAAGTCCACTGCCATCTTTCAAATTTTCAGTCTGTAAATATTTGTCAATTGAATATAGGAAACAAGAGTACCTCCAGATATAAACCATTAAATATATATCTACATTGAATTTTACTTCAAATAGGAGTCAGATAATTTTTTCTTTTTTGGTACCAGGAATTGAACCCAGGGCACTTAACCACTGAGTTATACCCCAGCCCCTCCACCATTTTTTTGAAAGAATATTTATTTTTTAGTTATAGTTGGACCCAATACCTTTATTTTATTTATTTATTATTTATGTGGTGCCGAGGATCGAACTCAGGGCCTTGCACATGCTAGGTGAGTGCTCTACCTCTGAGCCATAACCCCAGCCCCCTGTCCCTTTTTAATATTTAGAGATAGGGTCTCACTGAGTTGCTTAGCATCTTGCTTTTTGCTGAGGCTGGCTTTGAATTTGTGATCCTCCTGCCTCAGACTCCCGAGCTGCTGGGATTGCAGATGTGTGCCAGTTGCCTGGCCAAGAGATAATTTTTAAAAATACAAACATATCCTCTTGTTCAATATGTCCCCAAACTGATATTTCATTATTTATTTTGGTGGTACTGGGGACTGAACTCAGGGCATCATGAACGCTAGATAAGCATTCTGCCACTGAGCTACACCCCACTCTTTTATTTATTTATTTTAGTTGTAGATGGACATGATACCTTTATTTTATTTATTTTTATGTGGTGCTGAGGATAAAACCCAGTGCCTCACACATGCTTGGCAAGCACTCTCCTACTGAGCCATACCTTAGCCCCTCCTTCCCCCCCTTCCTTTTTTTGTTTTTTTGTTTGTTTTGGGGACATGGTCTTGCTAAGTTGCCCAGGCCAGCCTTAAACTTGCAATCTTCCTGCCTCAGCTTCCCGAGTAGCTGGAATTACAGGATCATGCCAGTAATTTTTTAAAAAATATTTTTTAGTTGTAGTTGGACACAATACCTTTATTTATTTATTTTTATGTGGTGCTGAGGATGGAACCCAGGGCCTCACACATGCAAGGCAAGCGCTCTACCACTGAGCCACAACCCCAGCCCAGTAATTTGTTTTTAATGGGGTACTCTTGATCTATCAACATAGGTATATTCATAAATAGAATTAAGGACATAACTTGTACACACACTGTATATATAAACAGTTCTTTGCATGGTGCCACTTTGCCCCTAAATGTCTATCAATCTGCTCTGGGCTGATGTTGCCCCCTGGTGGCTGACATAAGAATGGTTTGATTCTAATTCCACTTCATCGTCTCACACTTGCCCTTTCCTTCCTTTCCCACTGATGAGGATCTTTATCACATATTTCCTCTTTCGTAGTGCATTGTAAAATCAACAATATTATAGAAGCATTATAAACTTTTTTTTGTACCAGGGATTGAACTCAGGGGCACTTGACCACGGAGCCATATTCCCAGCCCTATTTTGTATTTTATTTGGACACAGGGTCTTACTCAGTTGCTTAGCACCTTGCCATGGCTGAAGCTGGCTTTGAACTCGTGATCCTCCTGTCTCAAGCTCCCAAACTGCTGGGATTACAGGTGTGCACCTGGCAGAAGTATTATAAACATTAAAAAACAAACTCAACTATAATTTCCACCATATTCCAGAAACAGATTATTATTTATACAAAGAATCCATGCTGCATGCTCATGTTTAAAGGAATAATTGATATAGCAGGTTTCCTGGCTCATGAACAAAACTTAAACACAGGCTCACTTGGGAGACAAAGTGATGCCATCACCCAGGCTGTGTCAGGAGCAGTATCATTCCCCAAAGAACCTTATACTTAACTGGGAATGGTGGCTCATGCCAGTAATCCCAGCAGCTCAGGAGGCTGAGACAGGAGGATTGCAAGTTCAAAGCCAGCCTCGGCAACGATGAGGTGCTAAGCAACTCGGTAAGACCCTATCTCTAAATAAAATACAAAATAGGGCTGGGGATGTGTCTCAGTGGTTGAGTGTCCCTGAGGACAATCCCAGGTACCCTCCTCAGCAACAAATAAAGAACCTCACACTTAACGCAGGCAAGAGAGAAACTCTTGATTCCACTCCACCTCTCAACCTTAAAACTTTTCTTAAATTTTGCCTAAGTAGTGTCTCCATCCATTTAGATGCTCAAGTTCAAAAGTAGGACTCAACTCTTTCACTTTCCTAGTCCTGGTCCCTGACATCCATGCCATCAGCAAGTCTTGTCAACTCCATCTCAGGAACAGCCTCTATGTCCACTCCTCCTTCCATCTCCTCTACCACCTCCCTGGTCCCCAACACCATTGTCTTTCATCTAAATCTCACTCTCCCCTCATCAGTCTCTATATTGTTCTTTTCCTGAGAGAGCAGTCATAGTAAGCATTGAGAAATCACCTTTAAAACACCAGGGGACATTCCTAATTAACTTCCAACAACTTTCTAACATTTGGTAGAATAAAAACCCCCTCCTCTGGCTTGCAAGATCACTTTATGTGATCTGGGTTCCTGCCTTTTTGCATATCACTCTCTGTACAGCTCATCTTGTGTCTGCCGGCTGGGATAAGATGTTTGTTCTTCAGACATTCCAAGACCATTCTGTCTGGGGATCAGGGACTGGAAGGTATTCTCCCATTTCCTTGCATGTTCGAATCTTAGTTTAGGGGTTACCTCTTCATGGATGCTTTCTCTGATCACCTGATTAAGAGGGTCCACTCAGTGATTATCTATTACATTATCCAATCCAAAGTCTCTGCAAGGCATTTACGATTATACATTTATATTTTTCTTCATATAAATATATATATGTATATATATATATTATTTGTGCACTATAGTCACCCATAATAGTGGAATTTGTTGTTATACTCTTGTACAGGCATACCATTTGGTCAATTTTGTTCCTCAGTACTTCTCCTTCCCTCCCCTCCTCTCTCCATATATTTTTCTTGATTATTTGTTTATTCTGGTTATTATCTCTTTCCCCTAAATTTCAGAAGTGATAACTTTCTTTTTCATGGTTAGTGTTGTTTACTTAGGGTGTAAAAAAGTGCTTGGCACACTGGACATGATGGCAGATTCCCATAATCCCAGCAGCTCAGGAAGCTAAGGTAGGAGAACTGCAAGTTCAAGCCAGGCTCAGCAATTTAGATAGGCCCTAAGCAACTTAGCAAGGAAAAAAAAAAAAAAAAAAAGCTGGGGATGTGGCTCAGTGGTTGAACGTCCCTGAGTTCAATCCCTGATAGCACCAAAATAAAAAAGTGCTTGGCACACAGGAGATGCTAAATAATGTTATTTATTGAATAAACAGAATATTAATAATCAAGGGTATGATTTAAAAAACACTTCTAAAACTTAAAGAAAATTTGATACAGAAAGCATTTCATCCTGAAAAACTTAACATGCCAAAATCCCAGAAAGACGTATCTAAGTAATCATCCATTTTATTAGCTGATCACTTTTTACATTCTAAACTAATATGTAAATTTCACAAGCATGGATACTTTGCGTAGAATCTAGCACATAGTAGATGTTTAGTGAATATTTCTTGATTGAATGTCCCGCTAGTTCTAGATAACAAAATCCAGTGAATTTTATTTCAGATAATATGATTATAAAATAATGAAAACTTAATAAAGATATACTAAAAGTTTATATGTTTATATAGATCTTAACCTTTTAAAAATAGTTGCCCCAGAGACTTGTGTACTTCCAGTGTCGTTCACACTGTTTTAAAGAAGAACTTAAAAACAAAAACCAGGGCTGGGGATAGAGCTCAGGTGGTAGAGTGCTTCCCTCACATGCACAAGGCCCTGGGTTCAATCCCCAGTAACACACACATATACACACAAAGATACACAGACACACAAAAGCAAAAAAAAAAAAAGTCTAGGTGCCACACATTTAAAATCCTAGCTACCTGGAACTGAGGCAGGAGGATCACAAGTTTGTGATCAGCTTAGGTAAGCTGGTGAGACCCTGCCTCAAAAGAAAAAAATTAAAAAGGGGAAGGGATATGGCTTAGCGGTAGAGTGACCCTGGATTAATTTAAAAAAAAATTTCATGAGAGATCTGTGTACCTTTTATCATATAAATGTGAAAACAAAACAAAATATTATCACTTAGAGGTCTTTCATTGGAAAACAGATTTTGGCTTAATAAATTGAATTTCCCAAAGTGAAATACATGTGAACCCTTTTGGTAGTTTTATTTAGATTCTAGTAAAAAAATCTTCCATAGAAACCATATACTTGATTCCAATCACAAAAGAAAAAGAAACATGCTTTTGTTACCTCTGATTATCCTGTAACTCATAAGTCCCTTTGCAGGTTTTAGTGGACAGGCTTCCTCACTGGGACAGAAAAACAGGTAGCAGTTGGGTTGTTTGGCCGTTTTTCGGGTGTCGAAGATCATCAAGTTACACGCTTTGTCCCCTGAAATGAAAGGTTTTATAAGAATAATTTTGAAATAGACTTTCTCAAGAGCAGGGCAAGAAGGAAGAGCTTCACTTATTTTGGAGTCCAACATAAACACCTTTGTTCGGTTTGTTGACTTGCCTGCTGGCCACTGAATCATTTCCTTTTTCTTAGTTGTGTAAAGCAATTTTAAACCTTGTTGGGTTTACAAATTTGAGTTAAGGTTATTCTTTCTTTCTTTCTTTTTTTTTTTTTTGACAAAACCAGTTCTTAATGGTACATTTAATTCCTTAGAAATAAACCTTCCATTTGTTAAAATATTCCTCAAAATATGCATTGAAGTGCTAATTTTGCAGTCATTACACGACTTCCAATTGGCTGGACATTAAGAAATGGCTCAAACTCTAATAATGTCATGTATCTCTTCTATTGCAAGACATGTATAAACTGAGTCAGGGTGGAGTAAATTAGTCATCATAAATACGATGCCTCTTTCCACAAAGGATTCAAGTAGTACATGGAATACAAAGTCCATCTTTTTATTTATTAATTTTTTTAAGGAAACAGGATCTTGCTGGGTTTCCCAGGCTGGGTTCCCTGGGGAATGCCTGGCCTCAAGCAATCCTCCTGGGACTACAGGTAGGTGCTGAAGCACCTCACTGTGAATTATTTTTATCAGTATTATGTTAGTCAGCTTTTCATTGCTGTGACCAAGGACAACTTAGTTGAGGAAAAGTTTATTTTGGCTCATGGTTTCAGGGGTTTTTGTTCATGGTGGGCCAGCTTCATTACTTTGGGCCCAAAGTAAGGCAGAACGTCATGGCAGAAGGGCATGGACAAAGAAAGCTACTTGGTTCATGGCAGAGAAAAAGCAGAGAGAGAAGGCTAAGCCGTTGCAGGGAAGATAAACCCTCCCAGGGCAAGCCCCAGTAATCTGTCCCATCCAGCCAAGCCCCACCTGCCTATAGTTACACCCAGTCTGTCCATTCAATCTAGGATGAACTAATTAGGTTATAGCTCTCATAATCCAATCATTTGACTTCTGAATAGTCTTGCATTAACAGGAGCTTTTGGATGACACCTCATATCCAAACAAATATCATTCTTGTGGCTTTCCTTATTTCCCTTATCATTTTTACCACTTCTTCTAGACCAGCAAATGGCTAGGGATCAACCCCGATCTCTAGGTGAGAATGAAGATTTTTAGCTTCTGCAAGGGTTTTATCATCATCTCTTCACTATTCAGGGAATAAGAGAGATTTCTGCTTTTCATTTCTCAAAAATGTGTTATCTGCAGTACATTCTTTTTGGCACTTAGGTAAAATAAAGGAGCCATAAGCTGCAAAATTTGGGGTCCTTTGCTTATAGTAAATGGTAATAGCACTTGTGCTGGTAAAATAAAAACAGCAAACCCTCATTTCTTAGAATTGAGGAGAAATGCAGTTCCCTACAGTGCCAGGAAATACCCACACTGAGAGCATTCAGTCCTGTTTGCAGGTGATGTTTCTTTCTATTTCACATAAATGTTTTTATCAACATTAAAAAAAAGTAAGAATTTAAAATTCTGTCATATACAGTATCCAAAAGCACACTGCTTAGTTAGAGATCCCTGAAGGGGATCTGACACCAAGAATATAGTATCATCCACACCAGTTCTCTAATTCTCTGACAAAACTGGATACCCAATAATTCAATTCAATTCTGACTCAAATACCTAGAATTGGCATCAGACTCCAGGGTTTAAGGGCTCAGTCCCACAAGACTGCCCTAACTTCAGAAGCCAGTAGCAAACATTGGGCCTCCATATTACAGGACCATCTGTCTAGGTACAAATTCAGGGGCTGCCAAAACCCTACCCTTCAAATTTGATAATTTCCTAGTATGGCTCATGGTATTTACTCAGGTAAATGCTATATTTACCATTATAGTTGTTAAAAAGATAAAAATGATTTTTTTTTTGAGGATTGAACCCAGGGGGCCTTGTGCATGCTAAACAGAAAGATAAATAAATCTCTGGATAGAGGCATATAGGATGATGTTTGGAAGGGTCCCGAGTATAGTATCCTCTGTTTTTATGGAAATGGCATGTACTACCTTCCTAGCACATGGATGTGTTCGCCAACCTGGAAACTCCCCCAAATCATACATAGGGGGCTATATGGAGGTTTTATTTTATTTATTTTTTTAAATTTTTTTAAATTATACATGGCCATAATATCTTTATTTTGTTTGTTTATTTTTATGTGGTGCTGAGGATCGAACCCAGGGTCTCACAGTGCGAGGCGAGCACTCCACCACGGAGCCACAACCCCAGCCCCTGGAGGTTTTATTACATGATTAAATTATTGGCCAATGTGATTCAATCAATCTCTAGGCCTTTCCTGGATGGGTGGGTGGGGTGGGGTGGGAGGCCTGAAATTTCCAAGATTCTGATGAAGTGGCCTTTCTGGCAATTAGCACTTATCTAGAAGCAATCTAGGGAGCTGTCAAGAGTAGCTTCATTAGCACAAATTCAGGTATGGTTAAAAGGGTTATAAATAACAAAAGATGTATGCTCATATCACTCAGGAAATTCCAAAGGTTTTTAGGAGCTCTGTGCTAGGAACCAGGGATAAAGACTACATACATATTCCTTATAATACTATAATCATTATATGCTGGGAGCCATTAGCCAAGTAGGTATGACAATTTCCTTGCCAGCGTACCCCATGTTGCAGTGACATTGAATGTAGGTGACCTTGCTCAAGGACCAAGGCGGATTAGGGTGTTCCCGGTTTAAGATAATCGTGTTTAGGGCGTTCCCAGTCTCCCAAAATATACTCTGAATCCCGTGAGAACTCAAGGGGAACTCAGGCAGCAGGATACGCCCTATTCCCAGCAGGAATAATCTTAAACCTTAAACCTGGAACCTAAACTGGGAACGCCCTAAACACGATTATCTTAAACCGGGAACACCCTAATCCGCCTTGGTCCTTGAGCAAGGTCACCTACATTCAATGTCACTGCAACATGGGGTACGCTGGCAAGGAAATTGTCATACCTACTTGGCTAATGGCTCCCAGCAATTATAGAAAGAAAAGGAAGTAAAAATTCAAGAATGAATATATGCTTTGGTTGGCTAATAAGTCAAGAAGCACTGGTCCAGGATTCACTAGCTCTTCTAGGTTCCTTAATGGCAAGACCTTGTCCATCTTATTCACTGTTTTGTCGACAGCACTTAGAGAGGTATTAGGTGCTCAATAGTAGTTGTCTTTTCATTGAGAGAACTAGGACAAGATATAAGAAAAACTGAAAAACAACCACTGTTTAGATATGTAGTTCTCTTTTCAGGTTGCAGATGTTAAGTCTAAAGTATATAAAGGCATTGTTCAAACATATCAGACTCAGTTTCCTTCTGTGTCATGTGCATGGTCCCTAAATAACTCCCTGCCCCTGCAGAGTCCTAGAAGCTGCAATTACCTAGTGGTCAGTGGCTTCATTCTGTGTTGTGCCAGCTCAGGGAGGCCCATAAAGTGAAGGTTTTGTGCTTCCACTTAAAAGTCAAATTCTGATTAGATTTTAAATCTAATGGGATGAGTTACGACTTTGACTTTTTTTTTTGTACTGGGAATTAAACCCAGGGGCACTTAACCACTGAACCACATCCTCAGCCCTTTTTTTAAATATGGTTTTTAGTTGTTGATAGATCTTTATTTTATTTATTTATATGTGGTGCTGAAAATCGAACCCAGTGCCTCATACACACCAGGCAAGTGCGCTACCACTGAGCCACAACCCCAGCCCCTTCTTTTAAATTTTGACACAGGGGGCTGGGGATGTGACTCAAGCGGTAGCCCGCACGCCTGGCATGCGTGCGGCCCGGGTTGGATCCTCAGCACCGCATACAAACAAAGATGTTGTATCCGCCGAGAACTGAAAAATAAATATTAAAAAAATTCTCTCTCTCTCTCAATCAATCAATCAATCAATCAATCAATTAATTAATTTTGACACAGGGTCTCGCTAAGTTCCCGAGGCTGGCTTTAAACTCACAATCCTCTTGTCTCAGCCTCCCAAGCTGCACACGCCACTACCCCCAGAGCTTAGGACCTTTACTTTTCATCTCAACTCCTTTGTTCTGTTTACATATTCTTGTAACATTACACTGTATCCCAGTACTTCATGATGATGGCAACTAAGCATTTAAATACAATTTTTGTTTTCAACAGGCCAAACAAGGCCTGTTAGAATAAAACACCAGTGATTCTCAAACTTTTGTCTACCCAATCACCTGAGGGATGTACACACAAATTCATCAGTAAAGTTAACACGGCTTAGAGGAGGGGAAGGCACACTTGTGGAAAATTCCTCAGTGATTTTATCACCCACCTTTCTTCCCCATTGAGAATCACTACTATAAATTATTCAGTTCCAGGGCTGGGATTGTGGCTCAGTGGTAGAGTGTTCGCCTAGCACATGCAAGGCTCTGGGTTCGATCCTCAGCACCACATAAAATAAATAAAATAAAGGTATTGTGTCCAACTACAGTTAAAAAATAAATATTAAAAAAATTATTCAGTCACATCTACCAGATGCTTATGTCACATCTACCATATGCTTATTAAAACATGGAATAAAGGGTTGCCATGTTATTTACCTGTTATGTTTTTTGTTGAACAGCAAGAATTAATGCAGTCTTCCTGAGTTATTGCATATGTGGGCTCATTGCCTCTGATTCCCTTAGAAAGAGATGATTGAATGTCAATGACAACATCTTCTAGACTCTTGGTGAGGCAATTCTGACTGGTGGACAGCCGTAAAGTCAGGAAACAAATTATCACCAAAGTGTAGGTCAAGCTTCGTTCTTCCCTGAAGAACATTTTAAATTTCACTTTAGTCTTGGTCTTCAAAGGTTAAGAATGCCTCTTTCTGTGATCTCAGTTTGCTTCAGAAAACTTGCACAAATGATAGAACTTCTCTCTAGAACAAAAATAGAAAGTCATCAATCAGTTTTGTTTCCTTTACAAACCAAGGAAAAAATATTTCAATTAATGAAAATGACCCACATACAACCTATAGAAGGACAGACAGAAACAAGTATGTTTTGTTTATTTCACCCTTACTATATTTGAGATGAACACTCATTAGAAACTTGGCAAATAACGAGTAAGCACAAACACAAATACTATCCTGTTGATGATTAAAAGCTAACAGTACCAATGAAGAGGTATAAATAGAAGTCTGAGTTCTAGTTCTTCTTGCTTCTCCTAACTAGGAGGAGAGAGAACACAAAATTTCTAGTTACTGAAGAAAAATTGATACCAGGTTTGAGCACACTTCCTTTCTCAGCAATAACATGATTTTAAAATCATCTACTGGATGGGGGGCATCGTGCTAAACAATTTGCATATATCACACTCTTTAATCCTATAGCAGCCCTGCAAAAGAACATCCCCCCACCACACACACATTTTCTTTTGCAGCACTGAGGACAAAGCCCAGGGGTGCTCTACCTCTGAGTTACATCACCAGCCCTTGATGTTTTTTATTTTGAGACAGGGTCTAATTGCCCAGACTGGCCTCAAACTTGCAAACCTCCTGCCTCAGCCTCTGGAATTACTAGGATTGCAGACATGAGCCACATGCCCTACTAAAAAACAAAAACAAAACTTATTTTTACCTCATTGTATAATGAGGAAGTAGAGGAAGATTTTCTTACTGTTGCCTCTCTTTATATATTGGAATGGAGGCAGATAAATCTAATAATCTAAATCTAGGGATTATCTGGTCAGTAGAGGGAATATTCTGGTTCATTTGAGGGAAAGTTTATGGAAAAGACTTATTGGCACCCCCCCAAAATACAAGTTACACTATGCATAATGCCAACTCCATTGGAAAAGCCGATTTTTTCAGGAAAAATACACGTTAAACTGACAAGATAATATTATTATACACTCACTCACCTACTCCCACATTTCCAGACTACAAATGTTGACTGAATGATAGTTTAGCACAGAATTACTGCTTCTTTTTAATCTTTCTTTGGTCACAAATCCCTTTGATAGTTTAAGGAAGGTTAGGATCTATCCTGAGATACACATTTTAAAAAGCATAAGATGAAATATATAGGATTACTAAGGAAGCCAGTTACATTGAAAAATACTTATCAAAATAGTCTTTAAGGGCTAGGGTGGTGGCTCAGTGGTAAAGCATTTGCCTAGCATGCGTGAAGCACTGGGTTCGATTCTCAGCACCACATATAAATAAATGAATAAAATAAAGGTCCATCAATATCTAAAAAAAAATTTTAAAAAATAGTCTTTAAAATGTTTCTATAAAATATTGATGAAAGAAATCAAAGAAGATCTAAGTAAATGGAGAGATAGTCCGTGTTCAAGAATAGGAAGATCTTATATTATTTTTTTTAATATTTATTTTTTATAAGTAATTGAACACAATATTTTAACTTTAGTTATTCTTATGTGGTTCTGAGGCTCAAACCCAGGGCCTTGCACATGCTAGGTAAGTGTTCTACCGCTGAGCCATAACCCCGGCCCAATAATGCAATTTTTTTTTGTAGTGCTGGGAATTGAACCCTACCAACTGAGCTATATCCCTAGCTTCAACACTGTTAAGATGTCAGTTTTTCCCAACTTGATCTATAGATTCAACACATCCTCAATCAAAATCCCAGCAAAAAAGTTTGTGGATACCGACAAACTGATTTTAAAGTTCACATAGAAGTGCAAAAAGACTAGCCAATACAATACTGAAGAACAATAAGGCTGGAGAACCAACACTATCTGACTTCAATATTTATTATAAAGCTATAGTAGCTGAGCACAGTAGTGCACACTGTAATCCCATTAACTTGGGAGGCTATGGCTGGAGAAGCTCAAGTTTGAGGCTAGCCCTAGAAACTTAGTGAGACCCTCAGCAACTTAGCAAGACCTCAAAATAAAAAAGGACTGGTGATGTAGTACAGTGGTAAAGCACCCTCAGTTCAATCCTTGGTACTAAAAAAAAATTATAGTAATCAAAAAAGTGTGGTACTCGAAAAAGAATAGGAAAATAGATCAATGAAATGGAATAGCAAGCCCAGAAGTAGACAAACACTAATCCAGGCAACTTATCCTTGATAATGAGGTAGTCTTTTCAAAAATGGTGCTGGAATCACTGACTATCCATGTGCAAAAGATAACTCTTGACACAACCTTATATCTTGTACTAAAACTAACTCAAAATGGATCATTAACTCAAATGTAAAACACAAAACCATAAAATTCTGAAAGGATAACATAAGAGAAAAATCTTTGTGACCTCAGACTAAAGGATGAGTTTTCAGATACAATACCAAAAGCACAATCCATAAAAAAAAAAAATCAATGTTGGGTTTCATTAAAATTAAAACCTTGGGGCTGGGGTTGTGGATCAGAGGTAGAGCGCTTTCCTAACATGCGTGAGGCACTGGGTTCAATCCTCAGCACCACATAAAAAAATCAAATGAAGATATTGTGTGTAGGAGATCCAACATGGCGGCAAGTGGGGAGGCAGCGCTTTCAGTATCTCCTCAATAACGGGGTCAGAGAGACGCATTGATACGCTTAGATTCGACCTGCTGAGAAACTCCTAGCAAAATTCCACTAAAGAGAGACCGGCCAGGAATTGGTAGGATTTTTGGAGGTGACAGTTTGCCCTAGACGAGTGAATCTCCGC
>NW_026000169.1:1050517-1060004 GCF_001458135.2 Marmota marmota marmota
GGGAGGGGAGGGGGGATAGTAGAGGATAGGAAAGGTAGCAGAACACGACAGACACTAGTATGGCAATATGAAAATCAATGGATGTGTAATTGATGTGATTCTGCAATCTGTATATGGGCTAAAAATGGGAGTTCATAACCCACTTGAGGCAAAGTGTGAAATATGATATATCAAGAACTATGTAATGTTTTGAACAACCAACAATAAAAAAAAATTTAAAAAAATTTTAAAAAAAGAAGATATTGTGTCTATCTATAACTAAAAAATAAATTTAAAAAATTAAAACCTTTTTTCTATATAACAGACATTGTTAAAGGAATGAAAAGACAAACATATGCTTGGAAAAACTATTTGAAAAACATCTGATAAAGGACTGGTATCCAGAATTTACAAAGAACAATTAAAACTCAATAATAAGGGGGAAAAACCCTAAAAAATGGGCAGGAGATTTGCATAGACCTCACCAAAGATACATATATGACAAATAAGCATAAGGTGCTCAACGTCACGTGTCATTAGGGAATTGCAAATTCAAATGAGATACCACTACACACATATAAGAATCTCTAAAATCCAAAAAGTGATAATAGCAAATACTGTCAATGATATGGAGCAATAAGAACTTTTATTCATTGCTTATAAGAATGCAAAATGGTATAATCATTTTGGAAAAACTCAGGTAATTTTTTACAAAGCTAAATATAGTTTTACCAAACAATTAAGCAATTGTCCTATTATATATTTACCCAAATGTGTTAAAAACTGTATCCATACAAAAACCTGCTCAAGAATGCTTATAGTAGCTTTATTCATAATTTTCCCCAAACTGGACACAATCAAACTGTTCATTAATAGGGAAATGGATCAACAAAATGAGATACAAGTATACAGTGGAATATTATTCAGCATCAAAAGGAAATGATCAAATCATATTGCTTGTGAAAGCAGCAGCCAGTCTGAACTGATGTGATTCCAACTATGTGACATTCTGGAAAAGCCAAGCTAAAGAGACAGTGCTTACCAGAAAGAAAAGAGGAATGAATGAGTGGAGCAGAGCAGATTTTTAAGGCAGTGAAACTATTTTGTATGAATGTGCAATGAAATATTGCACATTTCATTGCCATCCATCAAAATCGATAGAACTTCTTACCTCAACCAGAAGAAATGTTAAGATGGTGGAACAAAATCTGAGAAGGTTCCATGATCCATGTAGAATTAATGAATAATGTAAATATTACCCTTCATACTTCAGACTCATTTATGTAGGAAAAAATTAGCCTGCATTTGCTCATATCTCTATTTTTTCATGCTTATGTTCTTGCAATAAAGAAAAATGTCTAACCTATTAGAAAAATACTTGAGAAATAAATCAATTAATTGAAAAACATGGTAGAATTATAAAACATGTAGAGTAAACCCATGTGAGGTACAAACTTTAGTAAAAAAAAAAATACAAAAAGATTAAAAAATAGGGCTAGGGTTGTGGCTCAGTTGTAGAGTGCTCATCTAGCACACGTGAGGCACTGGATTCAATCCTCAGCACCCAATAAAAATGAAATAAAGATATTGTGTCCACCTACAACTAAAAAATAAATTTATTTTTAGAAAGGTTAAAAAAACAAAATCAGTCTATAGGAATAGAACACAAGTCTAATACCTCCTTTGCTGTTATGTTCAATTTCTGTATATAATAAAATGGTAACATGGTTTCTCACATGCCAGTCTCCATTCTAAGCACTTTACACATATGTCTTTAATCCTTACAAGAATCCTAATGAGATAGATCCCCTTATTATTCCCACTTGCAGTTAGAATAAAAAACCCGACATTGTGTGATATATATGTGCTGCTGTGTGTGTGGTACTAGGAACCGAATTCAGGGAGGCTCCACCACCGCATCACTGCCTCAGCCTTTTTTTTTTTTTTTTGGACACAGGGCCTTGCTAAATTGCCCAGCTTGACTTTGAACTTACAAGTCTCCTGACTCAGGCTCCCAAGTAGCTGGGATGACAGGTGTGTGTCACTATGTCTGGCATATATGTACTTCCACTACTACTGATACTTTTTTTTTTTTTTTTTTTACTGGGGATTGAACTCAGGAGCACTCAACCACTGAGCCACCTCCCTAGCTCTATTTTGTACTTTATTTAGACACAGGGTCTCACTGAGTTGCTTAATGCTTTACTTTTGCTGAGGGTGGCTTTGAACTCTCGATCCTCCTGTTTCAGCCTCACATGAGCCACAGGGCTCGGCTATGTACTTCTTTATTAACCAATTAAATAATAACTGGTACATCTAGTAACTGCCATAATTTTAAAAAATCTTTATTTTTAGTTGTAGTTGGACACAATACCTTTATTTTTATTTATTTTTATGTGGTGCTGAGGATCTAACCCAGGGCCTGGAAGCTGCTAAGCGAATGCTTTACTGCTGAGCCACAAATCCAGCCCCATAACTGCTATAATTTATATTTTGACGCTTGGGTTGTAGCTCAGCGGTACAGTGCTCACCTAGCACATGTGAGGCCCTGGGTTCGATCCTCAGCACCACATTAAACAATTTAATAAAAATAGGTATTGTGTTCAACTACAACAAGAAAATAAAATATATAAAAAATAATATTTTGAGATACATGCAACAAGTAACATACATGAAAATATCTGTGATGCCTACGGGTGGCAAATCACAGCTACTGTTATTATTACTGTGGCTTTTGCCTATATTCCTCTTGAAGGAAATGCTACCTTTCACTTAGAGGTTAGTGAAATAACACATTTTTTCACCTTAGTTCATATATGTCCTGAATTCTATTCACAGACTCTTTGGGTATCACGGATTCTGCAGGTTAAAAATCTTGGCACTAGTTACTTATTATGCTGCTTCAGTCTACATGCCTGTTTTCTATCCCAAAGGAAACAAGAGAAAGACAGGCAAATACCTTACTTTCAACTGGATTCTAAATAGTCTCTTCCCTGCTAAGAAACCTGAACTATGAGAGATGGGTCAGGAGGGTTCTCTTTATGCAGCATCTTTATAGCACCTGCACTGCAAGAAGTTCTAAAGAGCTTATCTCATTAAAGAGGCTAAAAAATTATGAAGCTGTGCTCTCCTCCCTCTTTTTGTCTTAAATTTGATTATCCATTTATTTTTGTGGTGCTGGGAATAGAACCCAGGGACTTGTGCTTGCTAGGCAAACACTACCACTGAGCTACAACTCCAACTGATTACTTTCTAACCCATTATTATTTTAGCCTTAAAGGTCTGAAATCAAGCTGTTCGGCTGGCACATGGGGGAAACGTTACAGGAATGAGAGAGAAAGTACATGAGCCTTTACTCCAGCTTACTAGGATCACTAAGATTTATTTGTACATGACTATTTCAAATATTGGAAATCATTTTACTCACAGCATACTCTAATTTATCAGGATGCTTAGAACTGCAGAAGCACATGCACAATTATTACAATTGTGCGATTAGGAGAGTAGGAAAATGGAAATAAACCATACAAGGAAACATGGGGAAATTTCCCTTCCTTTGAAGAAAGGTATGTTGCTCACTGAACTATTCTTCCGCCTCTCCCTCTGATAACAATGCTGAGCTGGTGCCATTTAAGGCAGGTGCTTCTGACCCTGCCTGGCAATCCCCTTTGGGATACTGCAGTGACACAAAAATCTTCGGATGCTCGATGTGAGTGGAGGAACTCGGCCCTAGGAAAGGAGCTTCTAGGGGCCAGTCGAGAGAGGAGAGAGGAGGACGAAAACGCCTTTACCTGGTGGCGAGAGGACCCCGGGGGTCCCAGTTCCCCTTTGAAAGCAAAGACAGATCCGATGCGCCCGCATAAAGTACCAGCTAATCCGCGCCGGGGGTCTAGGCGAGGACTGCGGGGTTGGGGGGGGATGCTCGGCAGCTCCAGCAACCGCCGGCCGGGTTTTGTGGTTAGCAAGTTCCTGCTTCCGTTGCACGACCGAAAGTTTGCCGCGGGGGAAGGGCACGTTCCTGCCCTGCAACCCGGAGCTGCTTCCCAGCAACGTTCAACCAAGTGGCATCGGCAAGAACCGTGTACCCATTAGCCGCGGAGACTGCAGGCACCCAGTGCAGAGCCCCGGAATGAGCCCGCGTTCTCAGGCATCCTCACCTAGCTCGCTGCACCTTGCCTGCCCCGGGCTGTGCGCGCTGCGGGGGAGGCGTGGGCGCCAGACTGCAGGCTGCCCGAGGGTCTGCAGCTGTGCCTTCTCGCATCTGTGAGGCCAAGCGCGCACCAAAGCACAAGGAAAAAAACTCAAACGTAAATGCTCCCCTCTCGCAGCTCCACTGTCCCAATCTCCTAGTCCCTCGTCCCAGAGACAACCACTGAGAGCAATTTCTTGATGTTTGGAAATGTACAGTGCATCTTATTTGGAATATAGTTATGAGGATCCTATTTCCATAACTGCATAATGGAGAGTCTTCAATTAGATTCGACAATTCTTGAGTTAAATATTATATGTCCGGCAAACCTGGAGGAAAGCATGCGACTTTCGGCAGGATTTACTGTTTTTAGGTGTGACTAATAATGATGTTGAAAACAACATATTACAGTTAAAATTGTATCCCTAACACTTAGCTTAGTACCTGGTATGTAATAGGTGCTCAGTAAATTTTTTAAAAAATATTTCTTAGTTGTCAATGGATCTTTTATATTATTTATTTATTTATATGTAGTGCTGAGGATTCAACCCAGGGCCTCACACATGCCAGGCAAGTGCTCTACCACTGAGCCACTACTGCAATATCTCAGTAAATATTTAACTTGTTGCCAAAAATGGAAAATGTGCATAGATTGCACATAAGTTTGTTACTAAATCACTGCTCCCCTCACTCCCACCCCCAGATATAGCTCCCAAATGACATATTTTTGAACCACTGACATACTCTGCCAAATGGTTTAACCTTTGACAATATATTTACTTTGGTGTGAAAGAGCTATGGAACCTGAAACATTATGCAATGTAGGCTTATACAGCCAACAGCTACACCGTAGTTTTAACCAATAGCTATAGGAGGTATATATTGTCAGAGAAAACTTGTCAACAATAGACTGTGAAACTGACTGGACTAGCTGTATTCAGAGGATGACCTACTCTCCACTTACAATAATGTTGCCACATTTTGGTTTCAAAGAGTTACCAAAGAAAAGTAAACTCCAGAGTGATTTTCCAGTGAAGTTACTGTCCTTATACAGTAAGGGATTGATTGATGCATTTGTGCATTTATTTCTGTTGTTGGGGCTGTTGTGTAAGTCCATCCTAGTAGACCTTTCCATCATTAGAAATGTCAGATTATCCAGGCATGGTGGAGCACTCCTGTAATCTCAGGGACTGGTGAGATTGAGATAGGAGGATCCCAAGTTCAAGGCCAGCCTCAACAGTTTTTTGAGGCCCTACGCCACTTAGCAACACCCTGTCTCAAAATGAAAAATAAAAAGGGGTAGAGAGATAGCTCAGTGGTAGAGCACCCTTTGTTTCAATTCCCAGTACCAAAAATTAAAAAAATTCAGATTAGTGTTTTGATACAATGAACTGTTATTGTTGAAGTGACAACAGTGAACAAAGGACAAAAATAATGATTAAGGAAAATTTTTTATTGATATGAAACAGGTGTATAAACTAGAAACCATATCCATTGTTGCCTCATTGCTTGAAGATTATTAATCCTCTTCTCTTGAGAGCTAGAAGTCCCATCTATGTAAAGGCATTTTTAAAAAGTATTTTATTCAGAAAACATGATTAAGAGCTGGGGTTCTAGCTCAGTGGCAGAGTGCTTGCCCGGCACGTTTGAGGCACTGGGTTCAATCCTCAGCACCATATAAAAATAAAATAAAACAAGGGTATGCTGTTGGGGAGGAAGGGAGCATGGGGGTATAGATGGTGGAATGAGATGGACATCATTACCCTAGGTACATGTATTTATTTATTTATATGTGGTGCTGAGGATTGAACCTAGGGCCTCACACATGACAGGCAAGTGCTCTACCTCTAGAGCCCCTACTGCAGCCCCTCAGTAAATATTTAACTAAAATATATTTGTTGCCAAACAATGGAAAATGTGCATAGATTGTAGAAGTTTGTTACTAAATCACTGTTCCCCTCACTCCCACCCCCAGACATACCTCCAAAATGACACATTTTTGAACCAGGAATGGTGTGACTCTACTTTGTATACAACCAGAGAAATAAAAATTTGTATTCCATATGTGTACTATGAATTGAAATGCATTCTGCTGTCATGTATAACAAATTAGAATAAATAAATAAATTTTAAAAGCCATACTGTCCTTCTATAACTCCAACACATAAAAAATAAAAAGAAAGAAAACATGATTAAGTGCCTGCAAGGAAAATTGAAGAACAATAAGACATGAGCTCTACCTTCAAGATGTTTGTAGTTCAGTAGAGACAGACAAGAAAACCAGTGGTTATGGAAAGAATAAATGTTATGATGGAAGCTGCTAACCATGGAAGTTCAGAGGTAGGCCTTTCAGGAAGGGATACCTAGGTTAAATCTTTTTAGGTTTAACATTCCTTAGGATGAAATTCACTTAGCTAGACTGGGAGGAAAAGGCTAACTAGTCCAGATGGAAAAAGCACGACTATTTAGAAAGTCAGTCCACCTGGCATGAACACTGCCTATGTACAGAGAGGAACAGAGAATATCAATCAGAAAAAAATAATTAATATTCTGGAAATTTCTCTCTGCCTGACCATGGAGAATGTACTGAAGGAGGTGAGGTCAGAGTCCTTGTGTCTTCCAGAAAATGGAAGAATTGATGAGCCCCTCAAAAGGTACAGATATAGAAGAGACAGGCTTTCCAGGACTTAGTGACTGGTTGGGGTAGTGGTAAAGGTAAACAGATTTCTGGCTTGGGAGACCCGATGGATGGGACTTATTAATTTGAAAAAGTTAATTTGAAAAAGTCTTAGAAAATTTGAGTCCTGGTTTTTTCACTAATTAGTTGTGTGACCTAGATCACTTCTCTGTAAAATTAAGGAAGTAGTTTCTACTTTATAGGCAGGTCACATGAGGCTAATATATATATGAAAGTACTTTATTAACTTGAAAAGACTGTTCAGTTGTTCATTATCGCACATACAATAACAAACACAACTTGCTACTCATGTGGAAGTGATTTTAGGGGTGCTAAAAGGCATCAATCCCAAATGTTTCCTACTTCTATAAAGTTCCACCATTAGAATCCTTATAAAAACACTCATTTCATTTTCTTGCCACCAGGATGTAAGTTTCCTAAGGACAGGGCCTGGGGTTTATTGGATCTCTTATCTTAGACTCTAACAAGCCCCCAGCACATTGCAGCCTCCTGTAAATATTGAGTTAGTCAATAAGGGCATTACATTTTCAGATATCCTTTTTCTGAATAGAACTTTACGGAGATAAATTTACATAACACACAATCCACCCGTTTAAAGTGTACATATCGGTTTTAAAAATAGCTGTATAACCACCATCACAATAAATTTTAGAACATTTCCCACATCTTCAGAAAGAAGCCCCCATATCCCATTAGTAATCACTCCCTTTATCCCCCTCAGCTTCCTTTTCAGCTTTAGGCCACCACAGATCTATTTCTATACCTGTAGTGCCTCTTCTGGACCTGTCATGTAAATAGAATTACAATATGTGGCAATATGGCTCCCCCCCCCCCCATTCCAGCGCTGGGGATGGAACCCAGGATCTAGAACATGCTAGGCAAGCACCCTGCCACTGAGCTACATCCCCAGTCCAATATATGGGCTTCTGTGATAAAACCTGAAAACATGATGCTGATTGAAAAAAGGCTTATCAATGTAGAAGAATTTATTAGCACTTACTCCCCTTTTTTGGCCAAATAATATTGCACTATATGCATGTACCAATTTTATTTCTCCATTCATCAGGAGATGGGACAGAACCTCTCTTTTAAAATAAAATAGTCACTCAAAGGGAAGCATAAACAACATCATAATGCCACTATGGGTTGAGTATGGGACACAAAACAAACACACTTTGATGTGGAAGAGAGGGGACAAGAACTAGAATGAGTCTTTATTCCACTCCCCTTTTATCTCCTCTCTCACTCTTAAGGAGGGCAGATCTGGAAGGCTAGCAAAGGGCTCTCCAGGAGGAAATGGTTTACCTGCTTAGTGAGTCCTTCCTAATCCCTTATTCCTTGAGGCTTATGTGAACCTCAAGAATATAGGTTCACCACCTTTTAGGAGCCTATTCTGATCTCAGGCAGTTTTTAGTTCTATCTTCATATTCTCTTAGAACACTGAACTTAACATTTGTTTGCAATTTTCTCATTGCAAACAAATTAGAGGAAAGAGCACCAAGTTTGAAATCAGACAGTCCTTAACATTACAAAATCAAGTTTCATTAAAACTAAATGAGGTAAAATAGGGGACACACCTGTGGTATAGTGGAGTAGACTTAAACATCGTTTAGTCAATTCGACATTCCTGAAATAGTATTTATACATATAAAATCTCAAGGTATTGGCTTGTAATTTCTTGAAGGAAACAGTATAAAATAAGTTGCAAAGTCCTGAGAATCCTAGGGCACCCAACTCCTTGATGGCATTGCATTGCTAGTTTACATCCTCCAACCGCCAAATCTGCCATTTTGCATTACTTGAATTCATTGCTCACCTGTTGCTAGTTGCACAGTAACCTGGTAATTGTCAAGACGCCCAGAGAGTGCCTATGATGTAGGATCATTTACTTACCTTTGAAGATGCACACTCACATTAATTAGGTGATCAGCATTTTCAATTCGTTATTTTCATCTCATTTCCAGTTATTTCCTTCACGCTCTCTTAATATTTTTTTTTGTGTGTGTGATTTTCCACTTCCAAACTCCCAGTTTTCAAAGCTTACAAAGGATCTTTCCATCCGGACGGTTGAGGATTTGCATCCTAGGTTTAAGTAGCACCATTCTTTCTCCATTTGTAAAACAGACTTCAAAATACCTATTTTGTAAAGTCGTTCTAGTATATGGGTGTGAGAATGCTCAATGTGTGGGTGGTGCTTAAAGGTGACGCATCTTTACAGTAAGAAAGGGCTTACCCTTTTAGGCCAGTTCTAGCTTTGAGGCGGTCAGGCTCTTAGAGGTGGCCGGGCCCTTTAAGGAGGCACCATTCTAGGCCAGGGAGCTGATTTCCTCTTCCCTCCCTTTGGCAGTGGGGTGGGGTGCGGTGGGAGCGCCTCACAACCCGGAACTGAAGGCCTCGAGTCGCTGGAGCCGCCAATCCGCGTCCCGGAAGGAGCGAGCTGCGGGGTTCGAGCCAGTGAGTGAAAGCGGCGCCGCCCGCCGGTCGCAGACGCGGCAAGTGCCTGGTGTCCCCCGCCTCTTCATTTAGGGCTCTCGGAAGGAAAGAGGGCGAGCAGCGGGTATCCGCGCCGCGCCTCTTCGCACGTCTGTCCCCCAAATAGGGCCCCTTATCCCGGCCGCCCC
>NW_026000169.1:1061690-1069808 GCF_001458135.2 Marmota marmota marmota
AAAAAAAAAAAAAAAAAAAAGAAAAGTAACCGTCTGTCCTAGGCTTGATTTCCCCTAAGCCAACGCAGGCGCCGAGACCCATTATTAATTTTAAAAACAGCCGTTTCTTCAGCTGCAGTGTAATCTTTTAACAACGACCTGATTAATTTTTGGCTCTAGTATTGGCGACTGAGATACTGAGATTCGGTTCACACAATGGATGGATCATAAACAGGACCTCCAAAACAGGCTTTCTTAAAAACAGGTTTTAGCGGGTTCTTTTTAGAAAAGATGTGCGATAGCTGTACAGACTCCCTGAATCTTTGGATGTAAAGGTTTCCAGAAACTGCCTTTTCCTCTCAGGTGTCTTGGCTTCTTTTCTGATAGTATAGAAGTTGGTCAAATGGCAAACTCTTCTATTCTCCTCCTGTCCATATTTTTTTAGTTTGAGGTAGGAATGGGAAAATTACTATGCTGAGAATATAGTGAGTGCTCAAAAAAAAAAAAAAAAATGGTGTTTAATTGAGGAACATTCCCACCCTCCCTTTTTTTGGTTTTGTTTTTTTGTTCTCCACAAATCCTGGGACTGCTAGGAATGCTCTGAATAAGCTGCAGGCCTGCTAATCCGAATTAACTCTAGGACCTATAAAGTGTCCTGGTTTTAGAATTGCTCTTTTCCTGGTAGAATTTATCATTCTGAAAAGTAGAAGCTAACAGATCTAGGGATTATTCACTCTGAAGGATGTCCTTCAGGATTAGTTCAGACCTGAGTTCTGGGGGGGTTATGTTGGAACAGCTTTTAAAGGTGAGCAACATCAACTAGCTTTGTTAACATTCTTTCTTTGGAAGGCTCAGAATATCATATGTTATAACAAACATAGTAATAATGGCTGCCTCTCAATTTCTTGCCCCTCAGGTCAGAAGCAGTTTGGGGAAAGGGGGGTGGCATTTTTAATTTCATTGTTCACCCATGAACTAACATCATAGGTTCATTCCTGATGTTAGAATTTGCCTGTTCCCTCAAGTGCTTTACATATGTTTATTTTTTAATCTTTACAGTACCTTCATTTTAAGGATAAGATAATAGAGGCCAGTTAGAATGTTTTAAGAAGGTATTTCTCCACTGGAGTCTGGGGAAGGAGGAATCACACTTGTAATGGGAAAGATTTTTGTCATTGCTTTTATAAAATGTTAGGTGATTTGCCAAAAGTGATTAAGAAATTTTTCTTGAAAAGGAATAAAAGTAGCAAAGATTTCTTTTTTTTTTTAAGTTGTTGATAGACCTTTATTTTATTTATATGTGGTGCTGAGAATCAAACCCAGTGCCTCACATATGCCAGGCAAGTGCGCTACTACTGAGCCACAGCCCCAGCCCCACAGAGGTTTTTCTAAAAGAGTGAATGCCAAGAATCAGGAGACCAACTTCCAGAATGCAAAGCAGTTCAGTAACATCCCCTGGATGCATCTTTGAGACATGGCCATGATAAACCTGAGAATACTACCTTCTAGAATGTAACACACTTCAAGAATTCATTCTTGCCCTAACCGGGAAGATGTTTGGGGGGCAGGTCTTGGTTTGGGAATCCTTTATGGTTTGAATTTCTTTCCTCCAAATGGATTACATTTTCCTAAGGATCCTGAAATTGACCTGCCTCTGTAGTGGTTCTCCAAACTTCTGAATTTTGCTTCAGCCTAGAATAGACCTGTTGATTGTTTCTGTCCATGGAGTAATGCTGTAACAGAGGTAAAGGGCCTGGAGTTTCAAGAATAGATCTATCATCTGAGTTGAGACCAGGGGTTTTCCCCATGACTAGACTCTATTATAAACACACCTGGCGGGCTGTGATAAGGTAGATAGCTTTGCAACCCTATTTGCACCAACAACCCATGCATTTCCAGTTTCTTTTCTAACTTTTCCTAGTATTGACCTTGGTCAAATCACAGCCAAATTTTGTACACTCATTTCCTCATTTGTAAAATAGGGACATATGTCAGAAGGATCAGGGGAATCAAAGGAAAAGTTTAAAATACAACCTGCCTATACTTTAGTGTACTGAATAATAAAATGTTTAGTTGTGAAAGTTCATACATGTCATATTCTCGTAATGTTTGGATTTTTTTAATACCACAGAAAATAGAGGTTCTCTGAGAATTCATCCTCCTACCTAAAAAAAAAAATCTAGATTTTACGATGTAAAAATACTGTTTCTAATTGTTACATTGAAAACAGCTGTGGTGAAGCAGAGTGCTACTATGCAGTTCCTGAGCAGTGTAACTTTATTTTCAGTGACTCCTTCTCCAGCTAAGCATAGAGCCAAGATGGATGATATTGTGGTTGTAGCTCAGGGCTCTCAGGCCTCACGGAATGTCAGCAATGATCCTGATGTCATCAAGTTACAAGAGATTCCAACTTTCCAGCCCCTTTTGAAAGGTAAGGGGTTGCATTTTGTCTCATTGAACTTGCCAGAGAGGTTTATATGGCTCCATTATTCTCTCCCTGGGTTTTTCCGTAAATGGCATCTTCTCTATGAAGCCTTCCTTGGTTACCCTATTTCAAATTATAGCCCTTTTCTCTGCTTGTTTTTTTTTTTTCTGTAGCATTCAGTCATTGACCTCTATTATAAATTTGTTTACTCTGTTTTTCTGCTGTAATATGAACTCCATTATGGCAGAAACTTTCTATGTCTTAAAATTGAATCCCAACACTTGAAATAGAGCCTAATGTTCAGTAGGGACTGAGTAATGAATGAATAGTGTTGGAGTTGGCCCTTCCCTATTGTATTTCCCTGAAAAGATTTTAATTCTTATTTGTGATCTAGGCTATGGCTTGATTAGTTTAGACCCACAAAAAAACTTTTACAACCACTGATGCATTTGTAATTAATTCTGGCAAGTGTTTTGCATCAGAATGTATTTATGAGAGGCAAGAGCACCCACTTGATAAGCGTATTTTGAGGTCATATGAAGGCCATAACTTTATTGTTTTTATATCTGCATTAAGTGGTAGAAATGATTTTTCTGTTAAGTGAACAGTATTTATGCTATAGTTCCCCAGGCATCCTCCTCCCCTCAATCCCATGTCCATCACCAAATGAGAAAACAATGAATTGTAAGGCCCAGTTTATTTAACCTGCACCTTAGTTTTCTGTTGCTATAACTTAATACTGAAGACTGGGTAATTTAGTTGTTTACTTTTTCAGTACTTGGAATTGAACCCAGTGGCACTCTTATCAATGAGCTATACTTCTTGCCCTTTTTATTTTATATTTTGAGACAAGGTCTTGGTATGTTGTCCACACTGTCCTTGAATTTGTGATCCTCCTGCCTCAGCCTCCAGAGTAGCGGGGATTATAGGCTTGTGCCACAGTTCACAGCCAGACTGGGTAATTTATAAAGGATTTATTTACCTTACAGTTCTGGAAATCCAAGAGCTTGACACTGCTACCTGCGTGGCATCTAGTGAGGACTTATATGTTAGGTCATGACATGGTGAAGGATATCACATAGCTTGCTCCCTCTTCCTTTTGTAACAAAGGCATTAATGCAGTCTTAGGTTCCCATCCTCATGACCTCATTTAATCCTAATCCCTTCCCAAATGCCCCACCTCCCAATCTATTAGAATATAATTTTGGGGATTAAGTTTCAGCATGAGTTTTGGAAAGGAGACCCAGGTCATAACAACCTGGTATCATATAATATAAAACATACACTTACATAAAACTGTTTGTATTAAAATGTTCCCCCCATAAGATCCATTTAATTCTTGAATTAACATTGAATTAAAATCTATTTAATTATTTGAATAATTTGTGCAAGATCAGACAGCTGGCAAGCAGAGATTGAACTTTAATCTTCTTCACTGATATCAAATCCTGTATTAATCGCACTGTCCCATACTGTACTTAAGAAAAATGTGCTATTTAATTATCCATATATCATCTTCCCAGAGTTTCATCTGCTTTACAGGTGAGTGGCCTCAGAGTTAGATTTTGATATCCTATTATCCATCTTATTAGTTTTTATTATTTTGAGGAACATGAGACTCCAAAGAAACGAACATTAATGAAATTTGCATCTGTACTTGTTCAGACAGATTAAAAGACATAACCTTTATCTTTTTTTGTTTGTTCTTTTTTAGATATACATGATGGTAGAATGTACTTTGACCTAGCTTTTACTTTAGAAAATTAAGAGCTGTATTCTCTAATCCATCCCTTCTGGAATTGCACAGAGTACTATCTATAGCCACAAATTTTTCATTCCCCATCTTCCTTTCATTCCCCATCTCCATCCTCTCACCTCCCAATTTCTTCTAGTCCTAGGTGGGACCTTGTATGACCAATTAAAAAAAAATATTTGTTAGTTGTAGGTGGACACAATGCCTTTATATTTATTTATTTATTTATTTATTTATTATGTGGTGTTGAGAATCAAACCCAGTGCCTCACATGTGCTAGGCAAGCACTCTTTCACTGAGCCACAACCCCAGCCCAATTATGTGATCAATTCTTGTCTTCACCTTAGGAAACTACTCAAAACAAACAGAACTTTGAGATATACTAAATAATTTTCTGGGGTTAGTTTTTTCATCATTTGAAATAATCAATACTTTATGGTAATAAACTGATTAATAAGGAAAGTATAGAAGATTTGGTTAATGCCAAATACCACTTAATAGTGAAGCTAACCTCAGATTTAAAAATCATCATTAACATCATCAACCATAAATGTTAATAATTAATGTGATATGGTTAATGTAACACAATGCTATGCAACTGAACTTGGTTGCATTGATAGTTGGGTTTTAATTGGGATTTTTGCCATCAACTAATTATATTGCCCTTGTATTGTTTTCTTACTGCTTTGAGCCTTTGTTATTAAGAAATGTTGATGGCACACACCTGTAATTCCAGTGGTTTGGGAGGCTGAGGCAGGATTGCAAGTTCAAAGCCAGCCTCAGCAATTTAGCAAGCCCCTAAGCAATTTACTGAGACCCTGTCTCTAAATAAAATATAAACAGGGCTGGGGATGTGGCTCAGTGGTTGAAAATAGTGAGGCACAGGTAACTGTTAAGAGGTTTTCTGGTGTTTGCCTAAGGAAGGTAGAGAAATCACTTGATGAACCAGGCATAGGTGCAAACCTACAATCCCAGCAACGGGGAGCCGGAGGCAGGAAAATCGCAAGTTCCAGGCCAGCTTGGGCAATTTAGTGAGACCCTGTTTCAAGATAAAAAGGGCTGGGGATGTAGGATGTAGCTCTGTGGTAAAGCACCCCCTGGGTTCAATTCCAATACAGGAAGAAAAAAAAAAATTGTTTGAGAATGGTGGGATTCTAGAAATGGCAACATGTGACTGTGACCAGACTACAGGCAGAAATAAGCCAGTGTGCATTTACAGTAATACTCATCTTTCACTTGGGAAGAAGAAACCTTTTGGACCATGATTAGAAAATATAAGCAAAGGGAAAAGAAAATGGGTAGAAATAAATAAATACAGTTATGATAATAATAGCTGAAAATGCCCTCAATACTTTTGTGATAGTTACCATTTTTTCCATTTTATAGATTGACTTAGTTTACATAGCCTAAAGTCATGTAGCTATAGTGATAGCCCATCTTAAGATGGCATCAGGACACCTAGTTTCAACTATTTTGTATATAGGATATGACTCAGTTTCCAGTTTTAGCAAAGCCTATCACTTAACTCTCTAGGCTATGAGAGGAAATAGTTTGGTGAAAGTGATGTTGTTCTGAGTTTTAAGGTACAGCATATTTGTTGCAGAGCCTCCTGCTTAGACATTGTTCTGCCTGGTAATTTAAAACCCTGCCCTCTGTCTGCTAGGAGGCTGCTAGGGCCACTCATCACTGTCGCCTTTATACTCTGATCTCTTTTTTCCCCCCTTTACTGCTTTCAGGATGAGGCTATTTCTCAAAGTAGTAAAAAGGGCCACACAGTGAAGGCTGTACCCCCCAGGTTTGATTTCAGAAAGCTTTTATTCAACTTAATGACAGTTTATTCTTTCAAAACAATATATTCAAATGTTACACAAAGTTCACTATTGTTCCATAATGTCACATGATGTAATGGTAATGCTGGTGGGTGATCTGCAGAGGCAGTGGCTGGGGAGTTTGGGGCTATTTGTATGACTGAGGTAATGTTTGCATTTTTAATAAGCAAGCAGATTCTTTCTTTGGTTTTAACCCTTTTGCATAAATACCCTGGAGTATAATTTAGACTTTATAATCCAAATGTCTGTTCCTCTCTCGTTTAAGTCAAAAGGATTTTTCTTTTTCATGGCAATCTCTGAATTTAGCAATTTATTTTGATGTGTAAAGCATTTAATAGGAAATGAAGGATTAGAAAATTAGAAAGTGGCAATAAATAGCTATGACAAAACACAAACGCAAAATGTCATTTTGATGTAAGCTAGTAAGATTCTAAGGTGTTATAGATTTCTTAAAATTTACCCACTCATTTTTTAGTGAAGCCACTGTAGTTTGTCATTCTAAAGAAATGAAATATTTTCAAGAGAAAGACGATATTGTTGATATTTTATGTAAAAATGAAAATTATTCTGTTAATTTTTGGATGAATATATGCATACATACATATGCATATGAAATTCTTTATAACTGACTTATCATTTTTGTCAGTGACCTTGAATCAACATAAGGGATTGTCTTACTGCCTAAGGAAGGGACTGTTACCAACAAAGTAAATCAAGCACATTGAGTGTAGATGTTTAAATGATATTAAGCAGCATTGTTGGGCAATCTGAGTGTGGTGAAGGACATGACACATGTGAAATAGACTTTATTTTTTTATTTATTTATTTTTTTTAGTAATCCAAAAAATTTTATTTAATCAAAGAAAGACATTTGATGGAGTTATAATGAAAAGCCACGATTGCTTCTGTACCCTAGTTCTGTTTCTTGATATTAAATTTTAGCATTTCTATTCTTAAGTGTGAAATAGACTTTAATAATTAAAAAGAACCTGTCTTTTCTTGGTAGAACAAAATCTCATGGAACCACCATGAAGGATCTCAAGTCATATGAAATACTAAGAATTAGTACTTGAGATTGTAGCTGGGGGAGAATGAAATGATGAGAAAGGGGAAAAGAGCATGCAGACTAGGGATGTAGCTCTATGGTAGAGCTCTTGCCTAGCACATGCAAGGCTTGGGTTCAAACCCTGGCACTACAAAGAACAAAAAAGAGTACATGAGGGAGTGAGATTTCAAATGATCAATTTCCTCACAATCTTCTCAATTACACTTCTGTCATGCAGACAAATAAAGGTGCAAAATCTTTGCATTCATCAGACATCTGCCTCTACTAGCTGTCAGACCTTATCGCTGAATTGGAAAAAGGTATACCAAGTAGGGGCTTAGAGAATGGATCTTAATCAGAGCCATGGCTTAAAAGTAACTTCTAAGCCCAGGTTGATCCTAAGACTATTTTCTCTCAAAGACTATAATTAATTAAAAAATTATTCCTGATTACCTTGTAGATTTATTTTTTTGTGTTATAACTCTTCATTTAATCTTTGAAGTATGGCTATTAACCAGTACAGTGTTAGCCTTACTCAGAAAAGAGGGAAGTACCAGGTGAATGGTCACTTTAAACCAGTGAGCTGGTTCACTTTTTTCCTCACTCTAGTAAATCTCTTTGCCTGCCTCATTACTGTTTCTTTCGTTAAATCTCAGAGGTTTCTTTGCCTTTCTCTGATATTTAATACTTCTGTTTTACTCTTCTATTTCCTGGGATGTTGCGTCTATATTTGCTTTTTCTCTAGCATCTAGCTTAGTGAACTACTTTTGTTCAGATATACAAATCATTCCATATTTAAAACAGAAAAGTAAAATATTTTCATTTGACTCCATTGCTCCTCCAGGCTACTATGCTTTCTGTTTTATAAATCTCTACTTCCAAATTTACTGCATGGCTACCACATGCTGTTTTTTCCTGCATCCTTTCTGCCTCATATTTGTTGTTTTATTGATATTTGCTTCTTTGGAGGACAATTAGTGTTCTCTTTTCATGCCTAATGATTTTCTTAGTTCATGTCCTCCTCTTTTCCATATTGAACATCCACTTTACTTACTAATTCTACCTTCCTTTAGCGTCATGACCCAGT
>NW_026000169.1:1070202-1181136 GCF_001458135.2 Marmota marmota marmota
GCCCAACTATGTAATGTACTTTTCTGTTTGCTCATTAGCTTCTGTTCTTCTCTGCATAGCTCTTTTGGAGAACCAAAGTTCTAAGAACTTAAAGTGTTTTTAAATATAGACATCAAAATGATCATAAGTCACTAGCATCAGTTTCAACTTCTAGTCTTATTTCTTTAGCTATGAGCTAGTCAGTACAGCCATGTATTGTTACTTTAAATTCTGCATGCCTTGTCTTCTACCTACATATTTAAATGTTCACTTATTCAATAAAACAGATTTTTTTAAATTAGGTGAATAATGTACACTTGAAGAGAGTGTGTTCTGCAGTTGTTTTGTATAGTGTTCTATAAATGTCAGGTCAAGGTACAGTTGATAGTATTTATATTTTGTATTTTTTTTTAGTATTTAGTTACAGGTGGACACAGGGACACAGTGTCTTTATTTTACTTTATGTGGTGCTGAGGATCAAATCCAGTGCCTCACACATGCTAGGTAAGCACTCTACCTCTGAGCCACAACCCCAGCCCCATATTTTGTATTTTTATTGACTAATTTTATCACTTACTGAAAGACAGGTGTAAAAATATCCAGTCATGAGTGCAAATTTGCCTATTGTCAGATATTTATTTATTTATTTATTTATTCATTTATTTATTCATTCATTCATTCATTCATTCGTACCAGGGATTGGACCCAGGGCACTTAACTACTGAGCCACATCCCAGCCTTTTTTTTTTTTAAATTATTTTTTAATTTTTTTAGTTGTAGATGGACACATACCTTTATTTATTTATTTTTATGTGGTGCTGAGGATCGAACACATACCTCACATGTACTAGGCAAGTGCTCTACCACTGAGCCACAACCCCAGCCCCCAAGCCCTTTTTTAAATATTTTGTTTAGAGGCAGGGTCTTACTGAGTTACTTAGGGCCTGGCTATCCTCCTGCCTCANTACAAAAAAAAAAAAAAAAAAAAAAAATCGATAAATTGATCTTCTATCATTATGAAAATGTCCTTCTATTTGTGGTATTACTCCATCTCATAGTGTATATTGTTTTATATTGATATATCTACTCTAACTTTCTTACACTTATTGTTTGCATAGTATTTACCATTATTTTACTTATTTTTACCTAGTTATGTCTTCATATTTAAAGTATCTTGTAGAAAGCATAGAATAGTAGGGTCTTGCTTTTGTATCTAGGCTAACAGTCTGCCTTTTAATTAGTGGTGCAAAATTGATAAGATTGGATATAAGTCTACCATTTTCTTCTTCATTTTCTATTTGTTATGTTCTTGATTCTTTTCACTCTTTTCCAGCCTTTTGATCAATTGAATATTTTTTTAGTATTCCATTTTAGTTCCTTTATTTGCTTTTTTTGTACTTCTTTGCATCATTTTTTAAATGATTGCTCTAGGGATTACAATATGTACCCTTAATTTATCAGAGTTCATTGAGAGTTACTATTCTGTCACTTGGCATAACATGTAAGAACCTTTCAATGATATGGTTTCATTCACCTCCACTTCTTTGTGCTTTATCTGTCATATATAGTGTTTTATATATATATATATATATATATTAGAAATCCTACAGTAATTTTATGCACATGTATTTGTTTCAAACAATCATCTTTTAGAGAAATTAAGAGAAAAAGTTCCCGTTGGATGCCATTTATTCTTTAGTGCAAAGAACTTTTTTTTTTTTTAAGTATTCCTTGCAGTGCAGATCAGCTGGGAAAAAAACCTGACTTTATCTATCTGAAAATATCATTTTTTGGCCCAGTTTTGTTGAACACTTGTTGTTATTTTTTTAATAATCACTTAGTTTTTGAAGTGATACTGTGAGACTATGAATCTCATTTTTTCACCATTCATAATACCTATTGATATTTCTTGCTTTAAACTAATTCTACTGTGTTTTCTGCCAAATGGTGATTTTTGAAAAAAATTTTAATTTCTTCATTTATTAATTTGCATACTGCTGTAAGAGAGCTTTCTCTCCTCCCTTTGTCTTTTCCCTTTCTCTTCATTTATTTATTTATTCATTTATTTTAATCAATGTGGAACAGTGTACTCCTGTTTTTGTTTTTTCAGATTACTGTTATTTATTTTCAGTCTTCAAATGGTCCAGATTTTCTGGGCATGGTGGTGCATATCTGTAATCTTAGCTAGGTTGAGGCAGGAGAATTGCAAGTTTGAGGCCAGCCTGGACAAGCTAGTGAGACCCTATCTCAAAATTAGAAAAAAGGCTGGAGGTGTAGCTTGGTTGTAGAGTGCCACTAAGTTCCATTCCAAGTACTGCAAAAAATAGAAACAAAAACCCTCCAGATTTTTCCAGTTGTGCCACCTTTAGTCGAGCTTCCTGTGTCCTTTAATAGATTTCTTCTTTCTTTTCTTTTTTGGTACCATGGATTGAACTTGGGAACACTTGACCACTGAGCCACATCCCTAGCCCTGTTTTGTATTTTATTTAGAGACAGGGTCTCACTGAGTAGCTTAGTACCTTGCCATTGCTGAAGCTGCTTTGAACTCTCAATCCTCCTGCCTCAGCCTCCCCAGCCGATAGGACGACAGGCATGCACAAAAACCCTCCACATTTGTCCAGTTGTGCCACCTTTAGTCGAGCTTCCTGTGTCCTTTGATATATTTCTTTTTTCTTTCTTTTCTTTCTTTTTTTTTTTTTTGGTAACAGGGATTGAACTTGGGGGCACTTGACCACTGAGATATATTTCTTTTATTCTTTGAACATGTCTTTAGTTTCTGGAACAATATTATGTTCCAGACTTATCTCATTCTTCCCTGTCTCCAGTCAGACATTTCTCAAAGGAACTCTGATTGTTTTAGTAGACAGTGGTATTTAGAAACCACTCCCTGAACCATTCAGTGGATTGTACTAGGAATTACATATGTGTGCATAAACATACATACTCACACATTTATACCCATGTTATTTCTCTCTCTCTGTGTATATGTATATGTATGTATGAATATATATATATATATCTATACATATATATATATATATATAAATCTATACATCTATATATAGAGAAAACGATGAGCTCATACTAATGTATGCCATGTGTTCATTGATTTCCAGGTTTAAGGTTCTTATCAGATACTTTGGTCATTAATTTAGGTGTTTTTTTTTCTCCCCACTTATCTCAGCCTTTTTGTGGGACTCAATGTCTGTGTTATACTAATTGATATTTTCTCACAGGTTACCAACATACCTTTCAGTTTTTACTTTTAGTCTTTTCCTTTCCATCCTTTGGATAGTTTTAATTGCTGTGTTTCCAGATGCAGGCCTTTTCCCCCCTATTGTGTCTATGCTGTTCTTAATTCATCCAAGTTATTTTAATGTCATACATTTCCACTTCAGATGTATCCCCCTTGCTTAAATATCTTTTTCTACTTATAACACTTATGTTTTCCTCTGCTTTTTGAACCTATGGATTATAGATCATAATTTTTTTAACTTCCTACTGGCTATTCTGTCATTTCTGAATGTGTTTTTTGTTGATTGAACTTTCTTGTGGTTATAGGTCATTTTTTCTGCTTATTTGCATGTCTGGAAGTTTTTTTTTTAATTGTATGCCAAACAGTATATTTTGGGTTTTAGTACTATATTCCTTTAGTCTTTGTTTTGTGGCATCAGGGATTGAACCCAGGGGCTCTTAACCACTGAGCCACATCCTCAGCCTGTTTTATTTTCAGTTTTGAGACAAAGTCTCACTGAGTTGCTTAGGGCCTTGTGAAGTTGCTGAGGATGGCTTTGACTTGTGATCCTCCTGCCTCAGCCTCTTGAGTTGCTAGGATTACAGGTGTATGCCATCACACCCAGCCTGGTGCTATGTTGCTTTAAAGGACACTGGATTTTGTTCTGGTATACAAGTTATAAGTTACTTACAATCAATTTGACCCTTTTTATGCTTCCTTTTAAGTTCTGTTGGGGCTCATCTAAAACAATCTCTAGTTTAATTTAGTTATTACTAAGATGCTGTCTTTCTGAGTACTGTCTTTCTGGGTACTCTGTTACCCTGTGTTTTATGAAGTCTCTCTACTGTGGCTGGTGGAAACATGAAGTATTCTTAACCCTGTCTGCGTTTAAGAAATTGTTTTGCTTACTTCTTTCATGTAATTGTTTCTCCAGTCTTGTGGAATTTTACCATAAATTCACAGATTAATGTTTACCCAGAGAATTGAGGTTACTCCGTGCAGATCTCCGGAGTGCTGTCTTACTTTCTTATATTCTGATGTGTAAATCTAGGCACTTTAGTATCCCCAAACTCTTGTCTTCTCTCCAGCTCAGTGAGGCAGCTGGGCTTTTTTTTCCCCCCTCCATATCCTTCCTTCTATGAACTGAATGTTATCTCCCTAAAATTCACAGATTGAGATTCTAACCTCCAGTATGATATTGTTAGGAAATGAAGCCACTAGGAGGTGATTTGATTATGAGGGTGAGTGCTTACGAGTGGAATTTGTGCCCTTTATAAGAAGAGGTAGGAGAGAACTTGCTTCCTATCTCTCTCTGCCACATGAGCGCACACTGAGAAGATGGCCATTTGCAATCCAAAACAAATCTACCATCACTTAGGTTTTGGATTTCTAGCTGTCAAAACTGTGAAAAATAAATGATTATTGTTAAGCCACCAATTGTATGGTATTCTTATTATATTAGCTCAAACTAAGCTGTGCTGGTCTATATCCTAGAAACTGCCTATATAACAGAAAGCTGGAGAAATGTAGAGCTTGTTTTCCTTCTCTCAGGGATCAGAATCCTGCACTGCACTGCCAGTCATACAATATCTAAAAAAAAGTGCTTCATATATTGAATCTGGTTTTCTAGTTAGTGATAACTAAAAGGCATATGAACAGTTAATTCTTTGTGAGCAGAAGCATAAATAATTTAAAAAATGTTTTTTAATCCATATTTTTCTGTCTAGAACCACTTCTTTCATTTTTACTTAAGAGCTCTATGCCCGGTAGCCTTTGGTTCCTTTCTGTAACATATTGATAAACATCTACTAAGTGCCTAATAGTATGAGGGCAGTGGTGATACAAAAATATGACAGTTACTCCTTAGGGGCTTTTATAGTTTCAGGAGCAATTCAGATAGGTAAATATCTCATATGACCAGTGACATTGGCCTTATGCCCAAAAGATGTGAATGGAGGAGGGAACTATTAATTTGGTTTAGAAGTTTGGGGCATACTTCATAGAGGAAGTATCATTGAGGGATGGGTATTCCTAGCTTTAAAGTCTTTTTTTTTTTTTTTTGAGAGAGAGAGAGAAGAGAATTTTTTAATATTTATTTTTTAGTGTTCGGTGGACACAACATCTTATTTTTTTTTATGTGGTGCTGAGGATCAAACCCAGTGCCCCGCGCATGCCAGGCGAGCGTGCTACTGCTTGAGCCACATCCCCAGCCCAGCTTTAAAGTCTTATATGTAAATAAAAGATATAATTCTAAATAATTAGACTATGCCAAAATTCTCTATTTAAAATCGTATTTGGAATGTACTGCTTTGATTTTCTTTTCCTTGCCTAAATATCATAAGTATGCAGGTTAAGTTCTGCTTTTAATTTTAAGCAATATTAAATGTTAACTTACTAGAATAATTGTCAATTTGTGTGCTAATTTACTTTATCTAAATTTTAAATGTGTTGTATTATGAATTTAAACAAAAATAAATACCCAAGGATATATCTTTCTAAACAATATTATTTCCTGTCTGAGTTAATGAATTATTCCTGTAGTATGAAAGTAAGAATCAACAAATGAACCTTCTAAGGTTCTGGTTTGTCAATAGTTTCTGCTAAGAAATGGCCTGGAAACATTCTAAGGATGAAGAGTATAAAATTCTGTATAAACATATAGAGTATAAACATCTTCAGTTTTTCTCCTTTTCAGAAAATTCTCATATATATAAATTCTTCTATTTTTAAATATACATCTGAGACTGAAATATTAATTTAGAAAAGCTGAGGCTTTATAGGTATTTCCAGAATTTTAAAAAAATTCCATTCTCCTCCCCATTTAGACATTTTATTTTGGTGCTAATTTTGTATTATTTGGATGTGATCGTAATAAGGTTTTCCAATTGGAGCAGAAGAGGAAGTCACATTCTCTTTTTGAGCTCTTACTATTTATCAGATATTGTTAGGCTAGGCATACAAAAACCAAAAAGCATGGTTCCCATGGAGAGCAGTCTGCTGAGACTATATAGTTAACAGATAAATTGTAATTTAACATGAAAAGTGCTATAGTGTAATAATCCTTTTGGGCACTGAAAGTAAGGAACAGCTTATTCTGTCTGATGGAGATAGTAAAAATTGACAAGAATCAGAAAAACTTAGGATAATTTATATTTGCAATCTGTTAGATAGTACAGGTTGAATATTGGTTTTCCAAAATGCTTAGAACCAGCAGTGTTACAGATTTTTGAATTTTTCAAAGTTTGGAATATTTTCATAGGTCCAAGATGCTCTGAAATCAAACTTTTCAAGTGCCAACGTGATTTTCAAAGAGTTTGAGGGGCTGGGGTTGTGGCTCAGTGGTAGAGCACTTGCCTAGCTTGTGAGAGGCACTAGGTTCGATTCTCAGCACCACATAAAGATAAATAAAATAAAGGTCCATGACAACTAAAACAAATAAATAAATAAAAAGTTTGAAATTTTGGAGCATTGTGGATTTTTGAATTAGGGATGTTCAACCTGTAATTATTTCCAAAACTTTGTTGTGCATAAGAAACTACTTGGAGGGCTGGGGTTATAGCTCAGTGGTGGAGCACTTGCCTAGCATGTGTGAGGCCTTGGGTTCGATTTTGAGTACTATATATAAATAAAATAAAGATCCTTTGACAACTAAAACAACATTTTAAAAAGAAGGAAAGAAACTACTTGGAGAAACTTTTTTTAAAAAATGATGATTATTGGACCCCAACCTCTGGTTTCTGGTTAGTAGGTTCGGGTGTAAGATTAGTATTCTAGATGATTCTGAAGTGAGTCCATGGACTGTGCTTTGGAAAACATTAGCTTTTTGATATCACAAGAACTGTGAAATCACTCAACAAAATGATTTTAGACTTTTTTGGTACTGGGGATTAAACCCAGGAGTGCTTTACCATTAGCTATATATCCTTAGTACTTTTTATTTTTTGTTTTGAGACAGGGTCTTACTAAATCTCTGAGACTGGCCTTGAATTTGTAATCTTCCTGCCTCAGCCTCCAGAGTTGCTGGGATTACAGGCATGTGCCACTGTGTCTAGCTAGATACTTTAAAAAGAGATGTGGTTATTGAAGGAGTATTTTGAAATCTGTTATTAGGTTTTTAATCTTATTAGATGAACTCTGTCATTCAAACTATGATTCACATTTGATGACTGTACATTAAATTTTGGATTCATTGAAAATTCATTGTAGAGGACTCTGCTGAAACTGTCACAGGTTTTAAGTAATTTTAACATATTCTTTACCAAAATTTAGTTTTACAGAAAGCCAATAAAATGAAAAGTAATGTTTTAAAGAATAAGTTTAGATAGATAATAAATTATTTTCTGCTGAAATGATGAAAAAACATTTTCAAAAATTTCTAAAATTTTTATTGACTGAAAATGTCAGTAGGCAATAAATGTGTACAGAAATGCAGTTTTTATTTACAAGGTTTTTGGAACAGATTGTCACAGTTGGGGGTTGCTTTGCTCTTCAGTCTTTTCAACTGAAGGCTCTGCTTTGACTTACAGTTAAGATAGTAATATCTTGGGGCTGGGAATGTGGCTCAAGTGGTAGCGCGCTCATCTGGCATGCGTGCGGCCCGGGTTCGATCCTCAGCACCACATACCAACAAAGATGTTGTGTCTGCCGATAACTAAAAAAATAAATAAATATTTAAAAAAAAAAAAAAAGATAGTAATATCTTGTTAAGTTTTATGTTGTATCTAGATTAGTATTTACTATGAGAAGTGAAACAGATAAACCCCAGTGAGAGGAGTTAACAGTAATGTCAGCCAAAGATAAATTAAAATATTTTTAATGCTACTAAATACCACCATTTATCCTCATATTTTGACATTTTTTCATAAGATGGCTTCCTTTTATAGTTTAATTTACAGCAGATCTGTTTTCAGCACTTTTGCCACTAGATGTCACTATACTAAAACAATTAATGAGTTGGTTGACCCTACAACTTGTGTCAGTATTTTTAAAGGCCTTTGGTTAATAATATTTACTCTGTGGTATCTGGATTTCTTAAAAAAAAAAAAAAAAAACTGATCATAGCTCACTTTACACACAAGCTGGTCTGGAAAAATATACACGTTCTGGGATGTATTCATAATCTGTAATTACTTGTTTTAGTGTTAAGACAAAAAAGGAAAAAAATCATATTACAGGAAATGTTTTAGTGATCTTAATTTTTAGGAGAAAAAGCTCTAGTTTCACTCTATTGCTATACTCAAAGGAGTAATTCAGTTTACTGGAAACAATCCAAATATCCATCAACTTGTGAGTGGATGAACAAAATGCCATGTATGCATACAGTGGAATACTAGACAGCACTAAAAAGAAACAACTGATACATGCAGCAACATGGATAAACTGCAGAAACATTATGCTTGGATTCAGGACAGCCAACTTTGGGTGATGAGACCTCTCACCATGGTAGAAGCAGGAGAAAATATAGGGGAAGAAATATATATGAAAGATGGTTTGATCTAACTGGATATTAAAAGAGGTTTGAATAAGAAGGCCATATCAAAATGATTCTAAGTTTACAGTTAATCTCTGGTTCACCCTCCAGTCCTGGTCAATCTCAGATATGCTTTATGGACATTTCATATACATGGAACCATACAGTATGTGTGGGTTTTGTTTTGTTTTTAGTCTGACTTACAGTTTTTTATTATTATATGTAATGCTGTTATGAGGCTTTGTGCCCAGTGTGTTCAGGTGAATGTTTTCTTTTGCATGGGTTCCTAGAGTGCAGAGGGTAGATTGTATAGTAAACCTATGTTTACTTTTACCAAACTGCTAGCTTTTTCCAAAATTTTACATCAATGTATGAGGATTCCATTTTCTCTTTCTGGTTGTAGCCAACAGAGTGCTTATGTAATGGTATCTCATTGTGGTTTTCATTTATATTTCTCTAATGATGATGAGATTCTTTTATGAATGTATTAACTATTCATATACTTCTTAAATATATTCAATACTTTTTAAGTATATGAATATATATATAATATACTTATATACATAATGTATTAAGTATTCATATACTTTTAAAGTATATTAATATACTTTTTTTTTAAATTGGATGCCAAGCCCAGCACAAAGACCACAGTTACATTTTTTTTTACGAGAGAGAGAAAGATTGAGAGAGAAAGTCTTTTTTTGTAGATGGACACAACACAATGCCTTTATTTTTATGTGGTGCTGAGAATCAAACCCGGGTCCCGCCTGTGCTAGGCGAGCGCTCTACAGCTGAGCCACAATCCCAGCCCCAGTATTAATATATTTTTTAAGTATATTCATATACTTTTTAAGTAAAATGGCTATATTAGTCTTTTGCCCACTTTAAAATTGTTTTTAACTTTTTTAAACATAGGTGCTCTTTTAAAGTGTACTGTGTGATCATTAGATCAAGTGTTCTATATGTGTTAGTTATGTCAGTTATGTTTGATGGTGTGGTGTTTGAGTTTTCTATATTCCTACTGACTTTTTGTCTAGTTTTATCGATTACTGAGAGTAAGGCACTGAATTATTTCTCTGATATAGTTGAATTGTCTTTTGCTTCTTTCTTTTAGGTTTATGTATATCTAGGTGTGTGCGTGCATGCTTGCGTGCGTGTGTGTGTATATTTAGAATACTTAGGTCTTCCTGATATAAAATATGGAATGCCATTCTTATCTCTAATAATACTTTTAGTCTTAAAGTCTATTTTATCTGTTATTAATGTAGCCATTCTTTATCTTTTATGGTACTCTGCTGGTATGTCTTTTTCCTATCTTTTTTCTTTCAACCCTTTGATATCTTTGAATCTAAGATGTATCTTTTGTACATAGCATGTTGTTGGATCTTAATGTTTTATCCCATTTGACACACTGTATCTTTTTGTTTTTAGGGGCAGTTAGGAGCAGGATATGGAGGACTGAACCCTTCCTTGTGCATGCTAGGCAAGCCCTGTACAAGAAGAGCCCTCTCAGTTCTTTACTTTTGGCTGAGGCGTAAAACCATTCACTATTTATGTAATTATTGAACAGGTTGGATTTGCCTTTTTGGTATTTGTTTTCCATGCATTCTTTTTTTAAAAAATATTTTTATTAGTTGTTGATGGATATTTATTTATTTATTTATTTGCAGTGCTGAGAATGGAACCCACTGCCTCTCACATACTAGGCAAGTGCTCTACCACTGAGCCACAATCCCAGCCTGCATCATGCATTCTTAATCTGTTTTGTTCCTCCATTCCTACTTGTCTGCCTCCCCTTTTCTGTATTAAATAAATATTTTTAGTGTACTGTTTTAACTCCTTTGTTGATTTTTTAAACTATTATTTTTGAAGTTGTTTTCTCAGTGGCTGCTCCAGGGATTCCAATTTTCATCTTAATTTATCAGAGTCTACTTCATATTCATACTGAATTCTGATAAAATATATACACTTTACTCTGATCTCATTTCATTTGTTCCCCTTCTTTCTTCTATTTTTATGTTATCTATACATTTATAAACCCAGAACACAGTGTCCTAGTTATTGCTTTAATTTTTTGTCTTTTAAAAGAATTAATATATGAATGAGATTATATTTATAGAATCTTTTATATTAACTCATATTTGTCATTTTTGTTTCTAATTTTTTCTTGAAGTGTGAGTCATCAGTTGTCACTTCCTTTCAACCTAAAGAGACTTCCCTTAGTGTTGCCTATAACACAGGTCTACTAGCAGTGGATTTTCTGTTTTTGCTTACCTAGTAAGTTCCCTATTTTATCTTCATTTTTGATGTATAAATTTGCTGGACATGGAATTCTTGGTTGACAGATTTTTTTTTTTTCTCAGCATTTTGTATACCTTGGTGGGGCGGGGGAGAGGAGCAGTTACCAGGGATTGAACCCAGGGGCACTTAACCACTGAGCCACATTTGTACTCCATCCCTTCCCTTTTTTCTCCCAAGTTTTTATTTAATTTTTTTTTTGTGGTTGTAGATGAACAGAATGCCTTTATTTTGTTTGTTTATATGTGGTGCTAAGGATTGAACCCAGTGCCGCACATATGCTAGGCAAGCACTCTGCCACTGAGCTACAGCCCCAACACTCAAGTTTTTTGTTTTTTTTTTTGAGACAGCTTTCATTAAGTTACTTAGGACCTCACTAAGTTGCTGAGCCTGGCTTTGAACTTGCCATCTTCCTGCCTCATCCTCCTGAGCTGCTGGAATTAAATGCATGTCACCGTGCCTGGCAACATTTTGTATACATCTTTCCACTCTCTTTTAGATGAGTAGCTTTTCCTTTGCTTTTTTCAGGATTTTTCTTTTGACTTGGTTTTCAACAGCTTGTCTAGGTGTTTGTTCTACTGAAGGTTCATTGAACTTCTTAAATGTATGGAGTGATATTTTTCATCAGATTTGGTAAACTATCCTGGATATTTTGTTATACTTGTGTTGGCACACTTGATGTGGCACAGATCTCTTGAGGCTTTATTAATTTTTCTGTGATATTCTTTGCTGTTTTTGTTTTTGGTATGGGGGATTGAACCCAGCCAAGGAAGCTTTACCATGAACTACATCCCCAGCCCTTTTTAATGTTTTTATTTTGAGACAGGGACTTACTAAGTTGCCTAGGACCTGGCTAAGTTGCTGAGGCTGGCCTCAAACTTAAAATTCTCTTGCCTCAGTCAATCTCCTGACCCTCTGGGATTAAAGGCATGTTTGGCTGTTCTCTTTTCTTTAAATTGGATAATTTCTGTTTTCAGACTCACTGATTCTTTTTTCCTGATATCCCAAAATTGCTATGGAGATGCTCAGGTGAATTTTTTGTTTTAGTTATTGATTTTTTTTCAACTCCAGAATTTCCATTTGATCACACACACCACACGTTTCTGTCTTCTAATTGAGAATCTCTAAGTAGATCATTATTGTCATACCTCTATTTAATTCTTTCATTGTGATTTCTTTTAATTCTCTTATTCATAACAACCTCTTGGAAATTTTTGTCATTTCTAGTGTTTGGAAACTCAGTTTCTGTTTACTGCTTTTCTTTTTTATTTTTCTGTGAGTATGAGTTATACTTACCTATTTCTTTGTTTGTTTTGTAATAGGGCATGTTAGGTAATATATTACAGTAATTCTAGATTCTGATTCCCCCAAGATTGTTGTTATTTTTTGTGTTCATTTTTCTTTTTTAGTGACATATTTGCTGAACTTGTGAAATTTCTTTTCTGTGTTTGTGGCCATTGATTTCTCAGGACCACTACTCCCCCCTTTTTTCCCTTTACTTTTTTTAAAAAATTATTGATTTGTTCCAATTTATTACACATGACAGGAGAATGCATTTCAGTTCTCTGGTTGTGCAAAAAGTGAGTCACATCATTTGTGTCTTCATACATGTATCTAGGGTAATGATGTCCATCTCATTCTACCATCTTTCCTATCCCCTGCCCATCCCCTCTCCTCCCTCCCCTTTGTCCTATCCACAGTTCCTCCATTCCTTCCATGTTCCTCTCTGACCCTCATTATGGATCAGTATCCACTTATCAGAGAAAACATTTAGATTTTGGTTTTTAGAGATTGACTTACTTCACTTAGTATGGTATTCTCCAACTCCATTCATTTACCTGCAAATACCATGATTTTATTTTATTTTAATGCTAAATAATATTCCATTGAATATATATACCACAGTTTCTTTATCCATTCATCTATTGAAGGACATCTATGTTGGTTCCACAATTTAGCTATTGTGAATTGTGCTCCTTTAAACATTGATGTAGTCACGTCACTGTAGTATGCTGTTTTTAAGTCCTTTGGGTATAAACCAAGGAGTGGGATAGCTGGGGCAAATGGTGATCCATTCCAATTTTTCTAAGGAATCTCCATAATGCTTTCCAGATTAGTTGCACCAGTTTGCAGTCCCACAACGTAAGAGTGTGCCTTTTCCCCCACATCCTTGCCAACACTTATTGTTTCTTGTATTCTTTTTAATTAATTAAATAAATAATTAATTTTAATTAGCTAAAGATATGATAGCAGAATGCATTTTGATTTATTGTACACAATTGCAGCACAACTTTTCATTTCTCTGGTTGTACACAATATAGTGTCTCACCACATGTGCAGTCATACATGTACTTAGGGTAATGATGTTCATCTCATTCCACCATCTTTTCTGCCCCCATGTCCCCTCCCCATCTCTTCCTTACCTTTGCCCAAAGTTCCTCCATTTTCCCCATGCCCCCCCTCATTATGGATCAGCATATGGATCTCTCTTGTTAGAGAGAACATTCAGCCTGTGGTTTTTGGGGATTGACTGACTTTCCTTAGCATGATATTCTCCAACTCCATCTATTTACCTACAAATGCCATAATTTTATTCTCTTTTAATACTGAATAAAATTTCATTTTATATGTATACCACAGTTTATTTATCCATTCATCTTTTGAAGGGCATCTTGGTTGCTTCTATAGTTTAGCTATTGTGAATTGAGCTGCTATAAATATTGATGTGGCTGCATTACTATAGTATGCTGATTTTTAAGTCCTTTGGGTATAGTCTGAGGAGGGGGATAGCTGGGTCAAATGGTAGTCCATTCCTAGTTTTCTAAGGAATCTTCATACTGCTTTCCAGATTGGTTGCACCAATTTGCAGTCCCACCAGCAGTGTATGAGCGTGCCCCCCTCACATCCTTGCCAACATTTATTGTTGTCTATATTCTTGATAACTACCATTCTGACTGGTATGAGATGAAATCTTTGAGTAGTTTTGATTTGTATTTCTCTAATATAGAGATGTTGAACATTTTTTCATATATTTGTTGATTGAATGTATATCTTCTAAGAAGTGTCTGTTCAGCTCCTTAGCCCTTCTGTGTATTGGACTATCCCCCCTTTTTTAAGCTGGTAATCATAATTTCAGATTTCTGTGGGTCAGAGATTTAGGAAAAACTTAGGTTTACTTTGTCTCTTATATGATTGCAGTTAGTATTCGGTGGCTGAAGCTGGAATAGCAGGGCTTGGAGCAGCTGAGAGCAGCAGCTGTCTGTACTTCTTTCTTTATTCATATGGTCACAGGTTCTATCCATATATCTGCCTGCTGCTTATATTTATGTATATTTTGAATTATGATTTCTAGGGGACTGTCCTTATGTCTACATGTGTTACTTGCCAGTTATTAACCAAAGATTGTACTTAACCACCTGGATCCAGGAAGGCTTGGTCATCTTCCAAAGGCTCTCTGCACTGTTAAAAGCTCAGGTTATTTCAAGTCTCCTCCATCTTGTATTTTCTGCTTGTCCCTTTCATCTCCCTTCTTGACATGCATATACCCTCAGTGTCAGCTAGGAATGTATGACTGATGAACCCTCTGCTACAGATGCATACAGCCTCAATCAGGAATAAGCTTGCCTCAGCCATGAACCTCTTGCTAGTATAGTTTTTGGCCCATGCTACTTGCCTATCTCTGGGACAGTCAGTTTCTTTGATGACACTGATGGCTATGGATGTTGCCCATTGCTCCAAATAAGTCAGCCTGTCCTGCAGCAGAAAAGCTGCTTATTCTCATAACCTGCCCTATTCTGGTACATCTGCTTCAACTAAGGGAAGAGGGATAGGAGAAGATTCAGGTTCAGATGCTACAGATTTCCAGTGTTGCTACACATGTTCAGCTATTTTGAAGACATAACTGTTTCTGGATTGTCATATAGGTTGATTTCCCGAGCCCTGAAATTGCTGTTTTACTAATTTTGTCCAGTTTTACAGTTACTCATTGTGGAACAGTCATTTATTTTCTCACTTAGCTCTAGCATGAAGTTCCATCTGTCACATTCATTTGCTTTTAATCTAGTTTTGTGCTTTTTTTTTTTTTTTTGTGGTGCTGGGAATTGAACTCAGCACGCAAGGCAAGCACTCTAACCAACTAAGCTACGTCCCCAGCCCTACTTTTGTGTTTCAATCTACTTTTTTTTTTTAACTTGCTAAATAGTTTTTTTTTTTAAATTAAACAAGGTCTTTAGTTACAAAGAGAGGGAAACTATTAAAGACCTTGAGGATTAGTTTAATGTTAATTTTGTCCATAGTTATGTGTATAAAATACATGTTAGCCATTTTACTTTTATCATCTTAGTAATGAGTTTTTTTTGTCTAAAAACATTGACTTGTCTTAAACAAATTTTCTGAAGTTTGTTGAGAAATTTTGTACACCCTATCACTACAGTGTCTTCCTCTCATGTTTTTTATAAATAAAAAAATAGTATGCAAAAGAAAATTAAAGAGGTGAACCCCAAATAAAATTTTTATGTATAGTGGCAGAAATAATTAAAACATACCCTCTGAGATATGAGTTTTTCTCTCCTCTGCTCCTTCTGCTTATATTTCTTTATAAAGTACCTAATTCAATTGGCTAAAACCAGAAAGGTGCTTGAGCCAAGATTTCCAATCTTATTATTATTTTTTTTTAAGTTGCTGAGGCTGCCCTGGAACTTATGATCTTCCTGCTTCACCCCTGAGTTGCTGGGATTACAGGTGTGTCCCACTGCTCAACTTCCAATCCTAATTTTTTTAAAAAGGCATTTTAATTAGTGCATTAAAATTATAGATGACAGTGGGATTCATTTTGACATATTTATATGCATATAACAGTTTACTCCATTTCAATCCCCAGCACGTCCTCTTTCCTTCCCATTTTTCCTTCCCCTGATCCTCCTTCTCTGCTCTATTGGTCTTCATTCTATTTATTTAAAATTGGTGAATTATAATTATATGTAAAATTGGAATGCATTGCAATATATTCATATATAGAGAAAGCATAATTTGGTCAAGTAAAGTGGGTTTCTTTTATTAATTGGTACTGGGAATTGAACCCAGGGGCACTTAACCACCACTTATATCCCCAGCCCTTTTTATTTTTTTATTTTGAGAGAGGGCATCTTGAAGTTGCTTAGGGCCTTGCTAATTTGCTGAGATGGGCTTTGAATTTGTAATCCTCCTGCCTCAGCCTCCTGAGTTGCTGGGATTATAGACATATGCCACAGACCCCTGTTTACAATGGGTTTCTTATGATCAGCATGTAGTTGAATTGTTTTTTTCTCCCTGTGATGCTGGGGATTGAACCCAGGCTTTGTGTTTGCTAAGCACGTACATTTTACAATTGAGCTACACCTCTTGCCCTGAGTTTTGCTTTTTAATATGTGTTGAAAATCTGTCTTTAGCATTCTTAGAATTTCAATGTGATTTGATAGTCATCTTCAATTTTTCTATTTCTTCTGGTTCTTTGTTCCTTTTTTTTTTCTGTCTGCTTTAGGATTGTATCTCTTTTTGATCTAGATTTTATCTCTACTATTGGCTTATTTAAATATCTTGAATTTTTGTAGTGGTTGACCTAGGGTTTACAGTACACACCTCTAATTAATGACCACTTCATGTATAAAGTTTTTATCACAGTATACTCTTATTTCCTTATCTCTTGTGATATTACTGTCATACATTTTTCTTTTGGACATGCTGTAAAGCCCATAATACATTTGCTACTATTTTTGCTTAAAATTAGGAGTTGGTAAACTTTCTATAAATGCCTGATAAGGCTTTGTAGGTCTATGTGGTCTTTGTTGCAACTTTTCAACTTTTTTTTTTTTCAGTACTAGGGATTGAACCCAGGGGGACGTACTGCTGCGTAACATCCATAGCCCTTTTTAGTTTTTACTTTGAGACAGGATCTCCCTAAGTTGCTGAGGCTGACTTTGAACTTGCAACCCTCCCCTGTCAGCCTCCTGAGCTGCTGGGATTACAGGTGTGTGCCACCTGGCACTACTCAACTCTTATAGCATTGAAAACAACTATAGATGATATGTGAGAGAATGAGTGTCACCATTTTCCAATATAACTCTAAACTATAAAACCAGGAAATGGGTGAGATTTGGCCCTATGGTCATTTCAACCCCCTCTTTAGACACTCAATTATTTTCTCTTGAGCTGGAGATACAGCTCAGTTGGTAGAGTGCTTGCACAAGGCCCTGGGTTCAACCCCCAGCACCACACACACACATACACACACACAAAAGATATTTCATATTTACTTACATTTCAGCCATTTCTGGAGACCCTCATTTCCTTAGGTAGATCCAGTTTTGTTTGATATCAATCATATCCCTATAGTTTGAAGAACTTCCTTTAACATTTCTTGTGGTATCTATCTGCTGGTAATAAATTCTTTCACTTTTTCTTAGTCTGTTATTCCTCCACGTCTCTAAATAAAAAAAAAATAAATAAATAGAGCTGGGGATGTGGCTCAGTGGTTAAGTGCCCCTGGGTTCAATCCCTGGTACCAAANCCAAAAAAAAAAAAAAAAAAAAAATTCAAATATAATTAAAAAATATTTTTAGTTGTAGATTGACACAATACCTTTATTTATTTATTTAATGTTTATTTTGTAGTTGAAATTGGACACAATACCTTTATTTCACTTATTTATTTTTATATGGTGCTGAGGGTCAAACCCAGGGTTTCACGTGCAAGGCAAGTGCTCTACCATTGAGCCACAACCCCAGCCCTACTTCATTTATTTTTATGTACTACTGAAGATCAAACCCAGTGCCTCATAAATGCGAGACAAGCACTCCACCACTAAGCTACAACCCTAGCTCCTGGATATAAATTTTTTTTTAAAATATTTTTTTTAGTTGTAGTTGGACACAATACATTTATTTATTTATTCATTCATTCGCTTATTTATTTATTTTTATGTGGCGCTGAGGATTGAATCCAGTGTCTCACAAATGCGAGGCAAGCACTCTGCCACCGAGCTACAATTCCAGCCCTATAATATAAATATAGTAAAATTCATCCATTTTTTTATTATTTAATTTTTAGTTGGGCACATACCTTTGTTTTATTTATTTATTTTTATGTGATGCTCAGGATCGAACCCAGGGCCTTGAACACACTAGGCCAGCACTGTACCACTGAGCCACAACCCCAGCCCAAATTCACCCATTTTAATGTACAATTCTGTGAGTGGTTGATCTTTATTGTTATGTAATCACTCTAACAAGCAAGATGTAAAATAATTTCAAATTCCCCAAAACTATTCTCATGTACCTATACAGTCAGTTTCATACCCACCTCAACCTTTTATTACCACTAAAGTGTTTTCTGTCCCTATAGGTTTTTTGTTGTTGTTGTTGGTTATTGTACTGGGGATTGAACCCAGGGGTGCTTAACAACTGAGACATATCCTCAGCCCTTCTTCTTATTTTTTATTTTGAGACAGGGTTTCACTAAGTTGTTTAGGGCCTTGCTAAATTGCTGAGGCTGGCTTTGAACTTGCAATCCTCCTGCCTCAGCCTCCTGAATCTCTGGGATTACAGGCATGTGCTACCACACCCAACTTCTGTCCCTATAGTTAGTTATGCCTTTTCTGGAATGCCATTAAAATGGAATCAGAGTGCATATCCTTTTGTGTCTGGCTCCTTTTACCTAGAATAATGCCGTTGAGATGCAGTTGCTACTGGTTCTATCAATAGTTTATTCCCATTTATTACTGACCACTATTCCTTCTTATGGATGTATCATAGTTTGACCATTTACTAGCTGGAGAACATTGTTTTTTTCCCCCTAGAATTTGGTGATTTCAGATAAAGCCACTATGACAACAGTTTTGTGTAGTTAAAATGTATGATAGAACTGCTTTCCAAAAGATTTCATAGACCTATTTATAGTAAAAATCAGCACTATCTGAACATTTCAATTCCATAATACCATCTTCAATATCAGGCATTATTGAAAGCCCCCCCCCCCCCCAAAAATGGAAATGTCTTTGTCTGATCATAAAAACAGTATGTGCTAATTTGAAAATTATAGAACATGAGGGACACAGTGGTGCATGCCTGTAATCCTAGCGATTTGGGAGGTTGAGGAAGAAGACTGCATGTTTGAGGCCATCTTGGCAACTTAGTGAGATCCTGTTTCAAAATAAATAATACAGGGGATGTAGCTCAGTGGTAGAGCTCCCCTGGGTTTGATCTCTGGTATCTCTCTCTCTCTCTCTCACACACACACACACACACACACACACTCTCTCTCTCTCTCTCTCTCTCTCTCTATATATATATATATATATATATATATAATTTTACATATATCTATGTATATAGATATGTATATAGATATGTATATAAATAATATCTAGGTTAATAGTTTTAGTTCTTGTATAACATGATTTGGTGCTACTTAATCTTCTGATCTGAAGGCTAAACGTATTCCACATTGGCCCTTTTAGAGTATGACCCCCAGATTTGAACATAATAGTCAAAGTGTGAGCTGGATCCTATGCTTTGTTCTGCATAATATATTTCTTTTAATAAAGCTCAAGTTAAGAAGCTTTCTTGGCAGCCATATGCACTTGAGTCATCTAAAACTATTACATTGAGTCATATAAAGCCCTGAAGTAATTTTCACATCTACTGATGTTAAGCCATACTTCCCCCATCATGTATTTGGATCTTCAGTGCACTACTTAACATTCATCCATAGTTCATTATCAGATGTAGCCTGTGTCTCTGTATCGTTGAAGTATTTTTGTTTTTGTTTTTGATCACCATGATTAACATAGTGAATGACCTTATTCAAATCACTTCAAAATGTTTAACACTACAGAACTTGGATCAGAGTCAGAGGAGAGCTAAAGTCATACCACAGAGAGAACTCAGTCAAGAATATATGTATTTTTTAACTTCCTGTGTTCTTTTTTAAACTTCTAGTTGTAGATGGATACAATGCCTTTATTTTATTTATTTTTATGTGGTGCTGAAGTTCAAACCCAGTGCCTCACACGTTCTAGGCAAGTGCTCCAATGTTCAGCTCAACCCCAACCCAAATTTCCTAAGTTCTATTTAGTATGTTGGGAGGAAGAGAAATCTTACATATAATGAGAAGTAATGTTTTTTTTTTTTTATTGTGGGTTGTTCAAAACATTACAAATTTCTTGATATATCATATTCCACACTTTGATTCAAGTGGGTTATGAACTCCCACCTTCACCCCATACACAGATTGCAGAATCACATCAGTTACACATCCATTGATTTACATATTGCCATACTAGTGTCTGTTGTGCTCCACTGCCTTTCCCATCCTCCACCCTCCCCCCTCCCCACCTCTCCCCTCCCCTCCCCTCCTCTCTCTACCCCCTCCACTGTATAACCCTGAGGGTCTCCTTCCATTACCATGCAATTGGTTTTTATTTTAATATTTATTGGTGTCTTTTTAGCACTATGTGTGTTCTGCATACCAATAATGCAGTATTTATTGTGTATCCTATGTATGACCATTATGTATATTTATTACTAATACAATGCTTATTTAAAACATTGAGGTTCCCCCCCCCCTCGAGACTTTAAACCACACTGTGGATCACACTTCCCAAACATAGACAATGACCAGAGAGATGAAAATCACACCATGGATGAAAGAATCAAAATTCTACTAAGACCAGCTCCATATCTCACATAGAATAATAGCAGAGCCATGGCTGCAGCTAATTTAGATTGCATGAAATCAATAAGGAGGCATTGTTGGTTAGGATAATTAATATCCAAAAGCGAAAGAAATGTATCTGTAAGTAAGGAAGATAAAATCTCATGACATACACTGTATATGTGGGTGTATATATATAACATGTGTGTGTGTATGCACGTGTTTGGCTGTGGTCTTTGAGCAATAATAGATAAACATACAGTAAAACCACTATAAGGCAGTGTACATAATTATGCAATAAGGGAAAATAGCATAGGTATCAATAATCAATGAAAGGAAACTAGACTGACAAGGGGAACACAAGTGAAAAAAAGGTAAGGGGCACTTGAGTGCCTGGCCTAAGAACCAGAGGAAGGTAACATTAAAAATATGGCAGGATAAACGTTATCTTTCTGCAGTTCTTCCCATTTCATGACAATATACTAGAGAGACAGAAACAGAATATCCAGTCAACTTCACACATTAAAAGCATTAGATGGAAATGAAAAAAAAATTCCCAGATATGAGCTTAACTCCTTTGGTTAGACAACTAAGCCATTCTTTTAGCAGTGGTTGAAATAAGTTCTCTAATTTGCAGTAAATTCTGTCAAGAAGCTACAGTTCTGGGGCCTATTTATTTTGGCCTTGTTTTATTTTTATTTTTACTATGGTAACACTCATTCAGTCACAGTCATCCCAGCACAGGGATAGGACACAGGTTATTGAAGCAAATTCTTTGAGTTCAGTTAGACTGTATGTAGAAAGATTAAGTATCTCTGGCTAGAGTTATTTTCCTACCATCATAAAATATTGTTAGTACATATTTATAATTTTTTCTAATTATTATTATTATTTTTTACCTTTGGTGCTGCTGATTGAGCCCTATGCACACACTCTACCACTAAGCTATATCCTCAGCCTCTAATTAGTTTTGTTCACCTCTGCTGGAATCTATCTTAAGTCTAATTCTCCCCAGAATGTTTTATTGATTGCTGTCACATTCGGGTATGAAAGCCTCAGCTGGATGCAGAGACTTCAAACAGTCTTGATATCCTCAGTTTCCACTGCTTGCTTTTGTCTTGAGCTCCAAGCCAAAGTGGACAGCTTCCTTTCTTTACTGCCTCCAAGCTTCTGCTCCTGCTGTTCTGTCTGACTACAAAGCTCTCTTTTTACCATTCTTTTAAGATTATGATTATTCATTTTTTCTGCAAATAGCAAAATATACCATCTCTGCTCTCATAGAACTTACATTCTAATGGTTTACTCTGCCACAATGCAAGTTTTACTTAACCCGTCTCTTTCATCTTTTCTGACCATCCCCAAATTTATGACTCATCTTGAAATAAATCTTTATAATGAGGGGGAAAAAGGATGAATGTTTGAGATGACCATCATGGCTGTGCTGAGAGCATTCCAGAATGTCTAATTTTAAAAGTATGTGTCCTAGGGCTGTGAGCATAACCTGTCATTCACAAGGTTCCCTGGCGTGGGGGGTGGAAAATGTGTTCTAAATGTAGAAAGAAGCAGATGTAACAAAACACAGGTATAGAAAAGTGAAATTGATTTGAATGAATAATGTCAGGATTTATAAAATCTCGGTTAGATAGAGACTTCAGAGATGAAGGGCATGAAGAATAATTAGAAATCGAAATTTACGGTTAGAACAAAAGCATGATAAATAGGTATGATCAGTTTCTTGGGCTAGCTAAGATGATGTTAATGTATGACAAAGCAGAACTATTTAACACCTCTTTTGCTTCCATGTTTTCTGTCAAGACAAAAGATAATTACCTGGAAATGATAAGACACAGCTAAAATCCCAGATAGAAAATCACTGTAAGTTCAGTTAGCTGATCAAAAAGCCATGTTTTCTGTTTTTTGTCTTCTCATCTGCACTCTACTCTTCTTTCCACCATTTTCCCACCTCTGCTGTCCAGAGTATTGAAAGTATTTGTAGATAAAATTATTAAAGCACCATCTTTAACAAATTGTGGAGAATAGAAGGAGTGCCAGAAGCTTAGGTATAGAAAAAAAGGAGTCACATTAAAAGGGAGAAGAGGTTCATGATGGTGCATGCCTGTAATCCTAGAGCTTTGGAGGGTCAAAAGTTCAAAGCCAGCCTCAGCAACTTAGTGAGACTCTCTCTCAAGTTAAAAAAAAAAAGGGGGGGGGGGGTTGGGGATGTGGCTCAGTGGTTAAGCATTCTAGGTTCAATCCCTGGTACCAAAAAAATAAAAAAGGGAACAGAGGGGCAATTGAAAAAGGGCAGTGATGATTTCAAAATGTGTATTACTGTAACATTCTATTCATTGGTTCCAACTCTTTGTACCTTCAGAGTTTGGACCCTTTTCAAATATTTATAGACAGTTGTGCCTTCAATCAATTTTGGCTTTTACAAACTAAAAAAAATTCCAAGATAAGCCCATCCTCACATTTAACTCCCACAAGAAGATCATAAGTAAAATTCTGCAGGGTTCTGACCTTTACCTCTACCTTATTCATCATTATATCAATTGATTTAGCTCTTGTTATACTTAGCAAAGGACTCTGGACATAATATATACTGATTAAATATTTGTTGATTGAAATTCAATAAAGAGGTAATGGCATATAATCATATTTGTGGATCATAAAATATTGGATGGAAAAGCTAACAATGGATGCCAGAACCAGTGGTCAAAAAGATCTCAGTAGACATGAAAGATGGGCTGAAATCACAATAATATTTGAAAGTAATAATTGTCAAGTCCTGCATTTAGCTTAAAACAATTAGCTGCATTAGGATAGGATGTGAGACAATTGGCCCAATAACAATTCAGTAGAGGCTTTTATTGATCTCTAGCTTAGAAATGGGAGAAGTAGTTAGTTGTAGGCGTAGTACTTGGCACCAATCTCCTATACCTGTGAGAGTTTTTCCGAATGTCATGTGTCAGAAGACGTTTATAAACTAGGGTGTATCCTGAATAGAGTGACAAGAAGTCATTGAAGCAGATCAGTTTTAGATTGGATAAAAGGTGACTTAAGGGAAGTCTTCTAATGTTAAATGGCTGCCAAATAGATAGAGGATTAGATCTGATTTTGTAAAGTCTTATTAATCAAAACTGTGCCAATAGAAATTATTAGGAGGTAGAGTTTTGTTTGATATGAAGATTGTATAATAATAATTTAATTGGTAATATTTATTGAGCAGTTACAGTAATCAGACAATAAGCTAAGCACTTTCCATGAAGCATCTCACATTTAATTCCCACAATAGCCTTATCATGTGGGTACTTTTTAGTCCTGGCTTTTTGATAAATTGATTTGTTCAATGTCATGCAGTGAGGAAGTAGCTAAAGAGCTATTCTTAACCTAGATCTGATTATTCTGAAAAGCTGTTCCCATCACCCCTATGGTATCTTGCCAAGTAGTAAACTAGTCACTAGAGATAATTAAGGAGAACTGGAATGATACTTCTTCATAATTTAGAATCAATACAAGAGTATGGAGGGGCCATGTGGCATAATGGGAAAAGAGCACAGACTTTGAAGGTTGTTCAGGGATGGAAAATATTATACATTGGCCATGTGATCTTGGACAATATACTTAACATCCTTGAATCCCATTTTCCTTATCTGTAAAATAAGGACACCAATACCTACCTCTGAATTATTGGGGAAAAACTTTTGTGAACAATATGGTTTATGTAGTATATATTTGGCATATGCTGGGGACTCAATAATAATTGCTGTATGCAAAATTTTCTCTTAACTTGGAATGATTATAATCATTGGATTTAGACTGCTATTATTTTAACTTTGTATATTTCTCCATTTGTGAACATTAGGGCTACTTTATCTCTGAAATAATAACTGCTATTACTCCAATTAGAGCAGAAGTTTTGGTTACTATACTTATTTTTAAAAAAAATTTTTTAGACATTGATAGGCCTTTATTTTATTTTTTATTTATATGCGGTGCTGAGGATTGAACCTCACACATGCTAGGCAAGTGCTCTACCACTGAGCCACAATCCCAGCCTACTAGACTTGATTTTGTTTAGAATTTTGTACTGGTAAGATGTGTATTTTACCTTTTTATAGTATTTCTGTCATCTCACTTGCTATTAGCAAGAATTAGTCACCTTCTTATTTGCAACGGTCAGCTTGGAAGCCCAAATAAAAATGAGTAGGCCTTTGGGGCAGCGTGAAGGGCTTCCTGCTACCAAAATACATAGGCATTAATGTATGGGACTTCTGATAATTATTTTGGTGAGCTTTAGGCATTTTACTGATTTTTTTCCCTGTTTCTTCAATATTCAGAGAGTTGAAGATTAAATAAGTGAGATGTAACTAGATGTAACACAGTTTTTGCTCTTGGGGAGTTTTATAATCTAACAGAAAAAACAAAGCATCACAATCAGCTTAAAGCATAGGGTTTTATAAGCATAGCATTCATGTAATATTGTATATATACTAACCATTTGTTGAGTGCCTGTTTACATGTGCTACACTAGTTGTTTTCTCTTTTTAAATATTCAAAACAATTCTGTGAAAAAGATCATAACATCATCCTTATAGGTAATGCTGAGCTCCAGAGAGGTTAGACAATTTGTTCAACTTCCAAAGAGGTTTAGACTCAGGTCTCTTGTATTCTAAAGGCCACATTGTTTTTACCATACTGAAAGAGATATACAATAGTCACAGAAACAACTGTACAGAGGGATTATTAGTTTAGTTGAAGTTAATGGGACAGGCAGAATTTTGGTGGGATGTGTTGGCTTGGGTTGGGAGAGTGGAGGAAGAAATTCCTAGACTGGAAAGACATCTTTTTTTTTTTTTCTTTTTTAGCTGTAGATGGACACAATACCTTTATTTATTTATTTATTTTTATGTGGTGCTGAGGATTGAACCCAGTGCCTCACACATGCTAGGCAAGCACTCCACCACTGAGCCACAATCCCAGCCCCTGGAAAGACATCTTGAGCAAAGGACCTGAGTGTGCTACAGCTGGGGAGGTGGGGTAGATACAGGGAAATATCTGCTTGAATGAAGTGAAGGATGCCTTTAAGGAGGAATAAGAGGTAAAGTCAGAAAACAACATTCGGTCAAGATTATGGAGCCTCTTATTAGGCTAAGGAAAGGAATTTGTAGGTAATACCCTAAAACTACAACTGCTATTATAGTTTTATTTGTTGCAATAGGAAATATGGTATTGATATGTTGAAAGCTGTGGTTTGGGGATGATTAGTGTGATAGTAGCTGGAGATGGGCAAACTAGTTAGGAGACTATTGTAGTTTTCTACTAATGAGCAAGCTGATTAGTTTGGGCTAATCCTGGGACAGTGGAAGGAAGGACAAATTTGAGAGACATTTTCAAAGAAGAAATGACAGGATTTGGCAGGTTGGGTGTAGGAAATAAAAAGGAAAATAGCCACAGGACTGCTTGATTCATGGAGCAGAATATTTGCAGAATTGGAAAACAGATTAATTTTTTAAATTGACTCTGAAATCACAACTAGTAGGATACATTTCAGTGATTCACACAGAACCTCTCTTGGCCTATCACCCTTATAGTGACCCTCTGGTTATGGAGGAGAACACTTAGGAAGGTGGTGCTGGGGGGTGGGAGGAGAAGGATAGTAAGGAATGGGAGCAGCAGATATCTTTCAAATTTACTGTTTTTCTGGTTTGATTTTTGCCTTGGGTTCATTGAATGCAGTCTCTTGATCATGGCAAATGTCTATTTCTTGATATACTTAACACACATGTAATGTTTTATGAAAGGCAAGTTAAAACTCTTGTGTGGGAATGTGGGATTATGAATCTGTTATTTTACTATCAATACTGAGAAATTTTTCAATTTTCTGGGTCTGTATCTTTTAACTAAGAATTTAATGGTAATAAGAATTTATGGTGCTCATGTTGGAAATCACCACCCTCATTTAGAAGCCATTGACCTTTATGTTGATAAAATGATGTTATTAACTGAGCATGTGAAGTCTGTACTGAACAGCTGCAGCCTTTCCAGAACACTAATTTAAAAAGTGCTCATCACTTTACTTTTTGAAAATCGAAAGCATGTGGGTGGGATGAAGTCACCTGAGCAATTTTCTATAATTATGACTTTGAAGGTCTTTTCCTTTGTCTTTTGCTAATGTAAAACACACGTGCATACATACACATACATGCAGCAGCCCCAAGATTTATGATTTTCTCTATAGACTGTTGTCTATAGGTATTGTGTGTGTTTATGCATGGCTCACACAGGAATGGAACCTATACAAAGCAGGTGCTCTACCACTGAGCTATACCTGCCAGCCAGGGATTTGTTTTGTTAAATAGTTGTAGTTCCATAGGAAGATATATTTTCCTGTTCTTTCCTTAGTGTATTTGAAACTTTGTGTCTTAGAGAACTTTGGAACCCCCCAAACATATTGTTGTGTACCTAAAGACTTCTGAGCTCTAAATGGCCCCTCTTAAAGCAGTCTAGATGTTAGTTGGATCTAAACTGACTCCTCCAGATGGCACTGGAAACCTGAAAATGCTTTGGTATCCTAGAGAATAAACAAGGAAAATGTTAGTGCTGTTTCACAACCTTTTTGATGTGGATTAGGTCAGCAAAAACTGGAATGTGAGAAATTAAATTCTGCATTCTAATAATTAAGTCAAGTTTGCTGCTAGTGCTGCTCACTGAAAGAAGGAGAAATAAGGAATAATAGTGTTTCTAGTTGTACCTTTTAATTAAACAGAAGAATGGAATGGGAAGGGTTTTATAGAAGACTTTCATGAGGGAGGGCTAGTACTTGACATAGTTTGGTAGTTCCATCATAATAGAACACATTTTAAGAATATCAGCACCAATTTTTCCAATAAGCTATCTGAAACTAGTGCTAAATTTTAGCTTATTATACATATAGAAGAAAATTGTTGGCTTTTTAGAAGTCTTTGTCAAGTCCCTGCTAAAAATTTAAATATGTCTGTCTTACTATTTTCTTTCTTTCTTTCTTTTTTTTTTTTCCTCACCAAGTAACAAAAATTCTCCATCTGGAATAGAATTTTTAGGCTTTAATATCTGTGGCTCTTTATTGTTGCTGAAATCAGAGATATCTTTTTTTTGAAAGATTACTTTTTTATAACTTTATTTCATTTACTTATTTTTATGTGGTGCTGAGGATCAAACCCAGTGCCTCACATGTGCTAGGTGAGTGCTCTACCACTGAGCCACAACCCCAGCCCTCACAGATATCTTTTTTAAGGAGCTTAAAATCATCAAGTTATCTATTATCATGTTATCTTTTTCCCTTCTAGTAATTTAGAGGCAATGCTTTGTCTCACTGAAGCTGTTTGGAAAGATCTTTATATACATGTATGTGCCTTGGGTAATAGAAATGAAGCCAATCATTTATTTCAGAAGATGCACAAATGCATCAGAAATAAGCAACAGGGAAAACAGAATGCAGTTAGTCATCTTGTTGCTTCAAAACTGAACAAACGTTTTGGGAGAGCAAGTTCTTGCTGGACATCACTAAATAAGAATGAGTTGATGTCATTCTTGGCAAGAACCAACTCTTAAAAATTTTTTTCCATACAAACAGTACAACATGGCGGGGAGGAGGAATTGCAGGCAAAGGGTGAAGAATTATGGGGGGGAAAATAAGCTGTAGAAGGAATGTGAGAATGAGTTGCTTGTTACAAAAAGAATTAATGTGATATAAAAGCCATGCTTGTTTTATCAGGAGGAATCTGAGTTAGAACATGAACTGATGAAAGGAAGAGATGTTTACCAGGCTCCTCCCACCCTCCCTCAGAGGGCTGTTGTTCAAAGATTCCTGTGGAGGGTTGTGTAACTGCCTTGACTAGTTTTCAAGAAAGAATGGCCCCTGTAGCTCTTTTGGCTCAATATAGTGCTGCGTTAAGTCTGAGTGAAGAAGTTTCTAAAACATACTGATATCAAACTCAAAATAGAGTCTTTTAAACCAGCCTTTCTGAACACCAGGAGGTGATATTGCAGACTATGTGGAGTGTACATGACTACCTGCCTCCCTGTTCTAAGAACTCTATGCCACTTTGGGAGTTTGGGCAGCCAAATTCAGATGATGGATTTTACATCTTCCTAAAAAACCAGGAAATGTCAGGATTTTCCAAGTATTAACTAAAATTAACTGGAGTTATCTGGCTAAATGAATGCCCAGTGTTTCATAATAGGAGTCCGGAAATAGGTTGAGGACACTACTGGCATTTTGAGTGGACTGGTCTTCATAGTGTGTCAGTGTGCTATGCATTGGAATTGATTAGCTTCCCTGCCTACAAAATGCCGAAGTGCCACCAGTCTCCATGATGGTCATGAGAAGCCCTCACTCTTCCAAACTTTCCCTGAGGGGACAGGGGACACTAAAAAAATACGTTTTTTATAGTATTACTAAGCAGCACAGTTTTGTTTGTTTGCATAAAGATCTTGGAAAGGTTTGAAGATGTGGGTCAGTAGAGTGTTTTCCTAATCTATGTAAGGCCTTGGGTTAATTTCCAGCACTGAGGAAAAAAAAATCTCGGAAAGCCACACCCAACTAAGTCTTAGACATATGCATTCATAATGTAGCATAGTATAGTAGTCAGCTTTTCATTGCTGTGGCAAAATACCTGAGGGAAAAAACTTAAAGAAGGAAAGATTTATTCCGACTTTGGCTTCGGAGGTTTCAGTCCCAAGATCAGCTAGCTCTATTGCTTTGAGCCTGTGGTGAAGTGGAGAAGATCAGCTCACCTCATGGTGTCCAGGAAGAGGAGAGAGAGGGAGGAGGGCAAGGGAAGAATATGAACAAGCATGGAAGAGGCCAGAGAAAGATAAAAGTCCTCAAGCCACGCCCCCAAGGACCTACTCCCTTCAACTAGGTCCCACTTCCTACAGTTTCTTCCCACCTCCCAGAATTGCCATCATTTATGACTCCATCAGTGGATTAATCCACTGTTGAGCTTAAAGCCATTATGATGCAGTAACCTTCCCAAAGGCCTCACCTCTGAACCCTGCTTCATTGGGAGCAACACATGAACCTTTGTGAGATGTTCCAATTGCAAAGTATGTAACACATAGATTAATTCAGAATGGATTTAATAAAAAACGAAAAAACAGTATTGGAAAAAAAAAGTTTGGAAAGATGGTTCAAGGGAAGTACATTGCCAAGAAAGAAAGGGTGAGGTGCAAAATGTCTTTGTAACTAGTCCATTGTTACGCAAGTCTGCACCAGTTCTTTAGTTCTCCAGTTCTGTGGGTGGCTCTTTTTCTGAGAGGTGACAAATGGAGAGGCCCTGAGATGGAGGCAGAGTTGTAGGGAGGTGGGGGTGGTGAGAGAGCAGAGGAAGAAGCAGGCATGAAGAAAATATTTGGATTGGAATGGAAAGATGGAAGACAGGGAGGGGATGAAAGATGAAAACAAAGAAACTGGAGATTTTGCATGGCATTATTAAGTTTACGGCATTGGTATTTCTGGTATAATTCTGGCTACTACAGATCTGGAACTTGCAAGAGAAGAATGCTCTGAGATGATTACATCAGTTAAAAACCTTTATGTGTATGTTAAATTATAACGTCCATTTACAGGTTTCAGTTTCAAAAGACTGTGTCCTTCTGGGTGCTCAGCCCGCAATTTAGTACAGTGTAACCTTTTGCTTTCATGATGGCTTGTAGGCCAGATCATCCATTTCCTTTATACTAAACTGAGTTGTTGAAAGTGTCAGTTTTTTAGTCATCTGCATGTTCCAAAAGTAGTGCAGTGCTTTATTGGAAAAGCTAAGCATAATTAGCCAAATGTGAACCAAAATTGGCCAAATTAAATGTTATTAAGTAAGATGTGCAATTAGAGGAAAATTTTGAGAAATATGAACAGATCTCACTGTTATCAGCCACTACTAAATGTAAACTTTGTTTTGCACCAAGGCTTAATTAAGTATGTGTCTGCTAATGCTTCCCTAACCTTGTAAATTAATTTTGAAAACATTTTCATGAATATCACTAGATTTTTAGCCTTTTCACTAGTTGTACTCTAGTAGTATTGTTTTTATCCAGTGAAAGTCTTGTTTTTATCAAAGCCCATTTCTCTGAGCAACCAGTGTCCCTTTCTCCTTGTCTGATTGTCTAGTCTTGCTAACTCCGAGCATAAGTAGACGTTACCTTAGTCAACCACGTGACTAAAGAGAGGGCATAGTTCCTGAAAGTTTTCTAAGGTATGAGGGTGAGGAGTAGTATATAAACCTTTTCAGGAAGTAGAATGATGCCTTCTATCAGTTTTGCAGATGAGCCTCAGATCCCCCAAGCATTTAAGAATTACTATTGCAGGCAGACAGCTTGCCCTCAACAGAGATTGCTCGCTGCTACTTAGAATTTCTTTTCATTTAGGGTATCTGAGCATACAGAAAAAAATAGCAAATTTGTGTATTCATTCACCAACTTTATCAGATTTTAATATTTTGCATATTTGCTTCAGATGTGCTCCCCACCAGGGGTATGGGGGAACACTTCCAAGTAAATTTAAAAGCCCTCTTCCTATCCTTCCACCTCCCACCCCCGCCTCTGGATTTATTTGTACAAAGAGAACAGGAGGACACCAGTCCCCATAGACAGGGGTTCAGGGGTCACACCAGTCCTTTTGTCCTCATATTCACAGAGACTTTTACTATGGAGCCTTCCCAGGGACCTGGGCACCTTAGGGAGCAGGAGCTGGAGATGGAAATGGAGCTGATACTGGAGCTGGAGTTGCAGCCTGGGTCTTGGCTTGGGCTTGGGTTTTGGTCTTTGGCTGGCAGAACCTGTGATTCCCTGGCCATGTAGGTACAAGCACACTTCCTGAGCTTGGGGTGGGCAAGCGAGGCAAGGTGATCAAGCTTTACCATCTTGGGCTTAACCTCCTTAGACTTTACAAGGGTCTTGATAGCCTTGGCATCTGCATTCGTGGTCTTGGTGTTGTTTACCTGCATCTTTTTCAGGCCCTTCTTTTTTTTTTTTTTAAGATAGAGTGAGAGAGGGAGGGAGAGAGAGAGAGAGAGAGAGAGAGAGAGAGAGAGAGAGAGAGAGAATTTTTAATATTTATTTTTTATTTCTCCGCGGACACAACATCTTTGTTTGTATGTGGTGCTGAGGATCGAACCCGGGCCGCACGCATGCCAGGCGCGCGCGCTACCGCTTGAGCCACATCCCCAGCCCCTCAGGCCCTTCTTTTTAAAAAAATTTTTTATATTTGTTTTAATTAGTTACACATGACGGTAGAATGCATTTTGCACTTTGATGTATCATACATAGATGGGATATAACTTCTCATTTTTCTGAGTGTACATGATGTAGAATCACACTGGTCATGCAGTTACATATGTACATAAAGTAATAATGTCTATTTCATTCTACTATGCTTCCTACCCCCACATCCCCTCCCCTCCCCTCCCTTCACTTCCCTCTACCTAGTCTAAGGTAACTATTCTTCTCTAGTGCCCTGCCCCCTTTTTTTGTGAATTAGCATCTGCATATTAGAGAAAACATTCAGCCTTTGTTTTTTGGGGGATTGGCTTATTTCACTTAGGATGATATTCCTCAACTCCATCCATTTCCTGGCAAATGCCATAATTTCATTCTTCTTTAAAGCTGAGTAATATTCCATTGAATATATATACCACATTTTCTTTATCCATTCATCTATCAAAGGACACGTAGATTAGTTCCATAGTTTAGCTATTGTGAATTGAGCTGCTATAAACAATGATGTAGTTACACTACTGTAGTATGCTGATTTTAAGTCCTTTAGGTATAAACCGAGGAGTGGGATAGCTGGGTCAAATGGTGGTTCCATTCCAAGTTTTCTAAGGAATCTCCATAGTGCTTTTCATAGTGGTTGTACCAATTTGCTGTCCCACCAGCAGTGTTTGAGTGTACCTTTTTCCCCCACATCCTGGCCAACATTTATTGTTGCCTGTATTCTTGATGATTGCCATTCTGACTGAAGTGAGATGAAATCTTAGTGTAGTTTTGGTTTACATTTCTCTAATTGTCAGAGATGTTGTATATATGTTTTTCATATATCTGTCGATAGATTGTATTTCTTCTTCTGTGAAGTGTCTGTTCAGTGCCTTACTTACCCATTTGTTGATTGAGTTATTTGTTTTTTTGGTATTAGGTTTTTTGAATTTTTTATGTATCCTGGAGATTAATGCTTTATCAGAGGTGCATGTGGAAAAGATTTTCTCCCAAAATCTTCTCTCCTCACGTTGTAAATTGTTTCTTTTGCTGAGAAAAAGCTTTTTAATTTGAATTCATCCCATTTATTGATTCTTGATTTTATTTCTTGAGCTTTAGGAGTCTTCTTAAGGAAATCAGATCCTAGGCTGATGAGTTGAAGATTTGGGCCTATTTTTTCTTCTATTGGGCACAGGGTCTCTGTTCTAGTGCCTGAGTCTTTGATCCACTTTGAGTTAATTTTTGTGCAGAGTGAGAGATAGAGGTTTAATTTCATTTTGCTACATATAGATTTCCAGTTTTGTCAGCACCATTTGTTGAATAGGCCATCTTTTCTCCAGTGAATGTTTTTGGCACCCTCATCTAGTATGAGATAACCATATTTGTGTGAGTTTGTCTCTGTCTCTCTCTATTCTGTATCATTGGTCTACAAGTCTATTTTGGTGCCAATACCATGCCATTTTTGATACTGTAGCTCTGTAGTATAGTTTAAGTTCTGACATTGTGATGCCTCCTGCTTCACTTTTCTTGTTAAGGATTGTTTCAGCTATTCTGAGTCTCTTATTTTTCCAAATAAATTTCATGATTGCTTTTTCTATTTCTATGAAGAATGACATTGGGATTTTAATTGGAATTGCATTAAATCTGTATAACGCTTTTGATAGTATGGCCATTGGACAATATTAATTCCTCCTATCCAGGAGCATGAGAGATCTTTCCATCTTGAGGTTTTCTTCAATTTCTTTCTTTAGTGTTCTGTAGTTTTCATTGTAGAGGTTTTTCACCTCTTTTGTTAGATTGATTTCCAGATATTTTACTTTATTTTATTTACTTTTTGAGATTATAGTGAATGGAGTAGTTTTCCTAATTTCTCTTTCAGCGAATTCATCGCTGATGTATAGGAATGCATTTGATTTATGGGTGTTTATTTTATATCCTGCTATTTTGCTGAATTCATTTATTAGTTCTAGAAGTTTTCTGGTGGAATTTTTTGGATCATCTGGATATAGAATCATGTCATCAGCAAATAGTGATAGTTTGAGTTCTTCTTTACCTGTTCGTATTCTTTTAATTTCTTTCTTCTAATTGCTCTGGCTAGAGTTTCAAGGATGATGTTGAATAGAAATGGTGAAAAGGACATCCTTGTCTTGTTCCAGTTTTTAGAGGAAATGCTTTCAATTTTTCTTCATTTAGAATGATGCTGGCCTTGGGTTTAGCATATGTAGGATTTACAATATTGAGGTATGTTCCTACTATCTCTAGTTTTTCTAGTGTTTTTGTATATGAAGGTGTGCTATATTTTGTCAAATGTTTTTTCTGCATCTTTTGAGATGATCATATGATTCTTGTTTCTAAGTCTTTTAATATGATGAATTACATTAATTTATTTCCGTATGTTAAACCAATCCTGCATCCCTGTGATGAACCCCACTTGATCGTGGTGCACTCTCTTTTTAATATTTTTTGCATATGATTTGCCAGAGTTTTATTGAAAATTTTTGCATCTATGTTCATCAGGAATATTGGTCTGAAGTTTTCTTTCTTTGATGTGTCTTTGTCTGGTTTTGGTATCAGGGTGATATTAGCCTCATAGAATGAGTTTGGAAGGGTTCCCTCCTTTTCTGTTTCATGGAATACTTTGAGGAGTATTGGTGTTAATTCTTCTTTGAAAGTCTTGTAGAACTTGGCTAAGAATCCGTCTGGTCCTGGGCTTTTTCTTGGTGTGTGGGCTTTTGATGGCATTTTCTATTTCATTACTTGTAATTGATCTGTTTAAATCATGTATGACCTCCTCATTTATTTGGGTAGGTCATATGTCTCTAGAAATTTGTCAGTGTCTTCTATATTTTTTATTTTATTGGAGTATAAATTTTCAAAATAGTTTTTAATTATCTTCTGTATTTCAGACATGTCTGCTGTGATATTTCCTTCTTCATCTTGTATTTTAGGTCCTTCTTATGCTTCTTGGCAAAACACATATTTCTCAGGAACTTGGGGTATACCCCCTTAAGGGATTCATATCTTTGTGTTTGGGGTTTCCTGATGCCATTTCTGTGCCATTTTTCAGGATTGGTTATGTAATGGTGTAGTTCTTGGACTTGGCCATGTCTGCACTGTAAGCCACTGCCCCTGGAGTATTTGAGACCAGAAGAGCTCTTCCTATTCTTTTTAACATCCCCTGATATTCCTTCTTTCTCTCTCCTACTCTATAGGGAATCATTGATCTGACTTTCGTATTTTTCATGCCCATGTTTTGTTTTGCTTTTGCTTTATGGCTTTGCTATTTCCTGTATATTTATGTGTCTCTAAACAATATATAATATTCTTTCATTTGTTTTGACTTTATATAAATTGTATCATACCATATCTATCCTTCATATACCTCTGTAACTTATTTCTTCTTTTGCTTAAATTTTTGAGGTTAACCCATGTTGATATGTGCCTTGTTTGTTTTCACTACTATATAGTATTCCATTAAATGAATATTTCACAGTATATTTATCAGTCATTCTATTGAATATTTGGGATATTTTCAGTGGTTTCACTGTTAAACAATTTTGCAGTTTACATCCTTATATTCATCTTCTTTTGCACATGTATTAGTGTTCTCTAGGGTATATATCACTAGGAACAAATTGCTGTGTAGTAGGACACACGTACCTTTAGCTTTACTCAGTATAGTAAATTTACTCTTCAAAGTGATTATGCTGATTTATATCCTTACTAACTAGGTATGAGAGTTCCTGTTGTTCCACATCCTCAATAAAACTGGATATTGTCCCAGCTGTTCCTTGTTTACTGATTAATTTAAAGACAACAGTGTGCTTGGCAACCATATCAAACATGCAGTCAGATGCAAAAACTTGATTTTTTTTAAATACCAGTATTCCTCTCTTTAAAGGAATTATTTCACTTTCTGAGTTACAAATCCAAGATAACTATAACATAGTTTTTTTGTTCATTTTTTCCCATTCACAAAATGAACATATGATTATTTAGAGAAATTTGGAAAACAGTTACAAAAAGAAAATTAAAAATTCTACCAGATATAGCCAGTGTTGGCATTTTGCTATATATTTCCTTTTAATTTGAACATATATTAGGTATATATTTACTTTATAATTAGATTCATACTGAATTTGCATTGTATATCACAATTTCACTTAAAATTATGACATTTTTGGGCCATGAGTATTATTTGAAAACACCATTTTAATAGCGATATTACATTTCTTTGTGTAAATGTGTTAGTTTAATCATCCCCTCATTGGAAATGATTTGGGTTATAAGATAATATTGGAGTGAAAAAAATCTTGGTATATAAATTTTCATCTGAGTTTTTTCCTTTGGAATAGATTTCTAGAAGAGGTCAGTGAATGTTTATGGACTTAGATTGAATAAATTATAAGCAGAACATCCAAGAAGGAAAAAACATTAAAAAGAGAGGAAAACAGAACATCCTTCAGAATCATGATATTCAGTAATTCAGCTTCTCTAATATTTGAATTGAGGGGTAAATCTGTCATCTTCTCTGAATTTGGAGACCCTTCTTTTATTAGGGACATTATGAAGAGGAAAACTCTACTGTGAACATCAGAGAGTTGGTTGTATATTGTAGTGTTTAAGGATTATACAATCTAGGGCAGTGGAAGGGATTTTAAAAATCCAAATTATCTGGTATTCTACTTATTGCAGAGTTTGTGACTTGAGTGTCTTTTTTGGAGTATTTCATTGAAGTAGACTAATTTTGATTTTTACCCAACATTTAACCCCAGATAACCCAAGGCAATCTGCTTGTTTATTGGACAGCTTTGATTAGTTAGATTCTCTTCCTTCATATATACTCAGATTTGATTTTATATAATCTTCATTATTCTTTTGATTTGTTTTATAATGAAAGAATTCCTTGGCTGGGGATGTAACTCAGTGATAGAGTTAATGCTTAGCATGAAAAGGTCCCCTGAATCCAATCCCCAGCACCAAATGGCTCCTGCAAATAATTCTGTAACGATTTCAACTATTACCTTCTGCAATTAATATGAAAAAAAACATGATTTTTACTTACTTTTAAAGTGCTTGTTTCCTTTCACTGTATAATTTAGTTTTATCCTGTGTTTATAGTGAAAATTATGTAAGTGAGTATCGATAGGATAGAAAAACTTGCCACATATTTTTTACACTTAGTGAATAGAAAACTTCCAGAGGGTTTAGGCATTACTCATTATTATTTTTTAGAAGTTGCATACAAGAAATTGTTTGGGTATATACAATCCTCTTTTTTATTAATTGTAACAATCACATTTTATTTCCTCCCTTCACCTTCCCACCCTTGTTTGGTTTCAAGTTGTTCTCATTTAATCCTTGTAAACTACTATGGTAGATATTTACCTCATTTGCCAGATAAGGCTGCTGTAGCTCAAAGAGTTATTAAAGACCCTTCCTGACACACAGCTATTAAAAATCTATCTAACCAGTTTATAGTCTGTTTTCCTAACTTTAATTATATTAATTTCATCATAACATTATATGTATTTCTGTTCAAAATATATTCATGGCCTTTAAATACTCAATTTTGTATCACATTGATAGTATGAATGTCATTACTGGAAGCATATTGCTTCTGCTTGCTTCCCTTTGGTAATCCCAGATGCTTTCTTCTTGGTTTGGGTACATCAAGGATTCCTTCCCATGATGGCCTTTCCCCTAGGCCCCAGTGGGGCACCTTCCTGCTTCTCGGGGAACTGAAATACAAAATGAGAAAAGAGTAACAAATGCGTACAAGATTTTTGTCCCTGCATATTATCAGACAAAGTGTTTCATAAAGGAGCATGTTTATACAGCTGTATGCTTTAGGGATAGTGGGAAAAGTCTGAATTTTTGTAACTTGGATATCTTTTATAGCAAAGGCAGTAACACACTTACTTGATGGATTCGGAATGTGGAAACCCAATCTATCAGCCCTGGGATAGGAATCCTTGTGTTTATGGTCACTTAGGGATTCAGATATGTTATCTCAGTGAACTCCAGGCCAGAGGTCTGAGAACCAACCAACTAATGGACCTGCTGAATACATGATTTAATGACTCTAGATCAAGCTTTGACTTAATGATGATGAGGTATATATTTTGTGTGTATTTTTATGAAGTTGCTAGGGGAAGGAACAGAGTTTAATGCTTGGTTTTGTTGACCTTTGGTATCACTTTTATCTTGTAGTTCTATATAACTACCTTTGCTGAATTTTCAAAAGGCTGCAGTCAAGTGATTTATAGATAAGAGCTCATTCAGTAGTTGCACAAGAAGAATCCATATCTTCAAATGTGGGTGACGTAAGTTTACTTCAGACAGGAATGAGTTCATTTCTTTAAAGAGATAAGAACAGAATATGTGTCTTTGCTAGAGTCATAATAATATTTAAATTCAGAACTTTTTTGGGGGCAATGGAATTAAGTAACAAGGCTCTTGAGCCTCTTAGAAATTGTTAGGGGTTTTTAGTCAGGTCTCAAGGGAGCAAATCTGTTTGTGCTACTATAACAAAATATATGAGAATAGAAAATTTGTAAAGAACAGATTTATTTTTTATAGTTTTGGAGGTTAAGAAGTCCAAGATCAAGGTGCTTACAGATTTGTTATGTGGTGAGGGTGCAGTCTGTTCTTCCATGGTAGTGCCTTGAATGCTGTATCACATGGCAGAAGACAGGGCAAAAAGGGAACTCCTTCCATCAAGTCCCTTTATAAGGGCACCTAATCCCATTTGTAAGGGGAGAAACCCTTATGGCCTCATTATCTCTTAAAGGCCCTACCTCCTAATACCATTAGAATGGCAACAACTGCAGAATTTTGAGGAGACATATTCAAACCATTAGCAAGCACCAATTGTGTGTTTGTAGAACTCGTCTCAATATAAGCATTCCTCAGTATATAAAATGGCAGACATCTGTGGAGAGCTAATTTGTATTAGTCAGAAATAACAGTACCTTATTCCTTATCTCAAGGACCTTGTAGGGTAACTGGTGAAAGACCAGGTGTGTCAATATACAAAAAGGTTTCTGTGGTAAATGCTAAAAGTGAGCCTTCAGTCAAGTGTGGTCCAGAGATGTAGCCTACAAAGGGTAGAATTTAGTTATAAATGAGCTGTATTACTACTGAAAAGATTTATATTCCAAAGTATCACCAAATCTCAAACAACACAGCTTACACATAAATTAAGAGGAAAATGATGTTCTAAATTAATTACTAAAATAAGCTGTCACAGCATGTACGCTACAATCTCAAGACTTGATGATTCCAGAGCTCTCCTTCAAATTGCAGAAGTATTTCTGTCAACAAAAATCACTAATTTATATAATTTTTTGTTGGTTCCAGCACTTATTTCCATCACTGTGATGTTTCTATGATTATCTCTTTTACTAGTTAGTAGTGTAAATAATCTGCATAATCTGCCTCCTATGGTCATCCCGACAATTAAACATTATAAAAATACAACATGTCTAGCACAATGCTTGGTTAAGACAGTGCCATCATTAATGTTAACTATTGTTTTTCTTACTCATGAAATGTTCAATACTTTACATAGGGCCTGACATATAATTAAATCTAAGTAAATTCTAATAACACATCTTATTGCTCACAGAGGGCGTTAACATACCGCTTAATCCCAGTGTGGTGGCCCATCCACAGCAATTTGGAAGATTGAGTCAGGGAGATTGCAAGTTCAAGGCCAGCCTCAGTTATATAGCAAGTCCCTAAGCAATTTAGCAAGATGTGTCTCCAAAAAAAAAAAAAAAAGGCTGGAGATGTAGCTCAGTGGTTAAGTGCACCTGAGTTCATTCCCTAGTACAAAAAAAAATAGTGTTAAGTATTATCCTTCCAGCTACCTTTAAGGTAAGAATTACTCCTCTTTTACTTATCTAGAAATTGAATATAAATCTATTAGTCAGATTTCCTGACTGACTTAAGCAGATCAAAAAACTTAGTAAAAGATGGTAGATAGCACACAGAATCACCAGAAGAGTTCTGGAATCATTTTGGGTTAACTAGTTAAGTATAATGACTGAAATCATGCCATAGAACTGAGCCACCAGACAGTGCTGGCTATCTGTCGAGATTGGACTTTGCCACAAGTCTGCTTCTTTTGCTGCCCCAGAAGCACTGTGCTAGAAACTGCTGTTACCTGGGAATGTGCCTGGTGGGAGGTCTCTGTTTTGCAACATTTGCTCCCCATTGAGAGTCTGGGGTGGGTAGATAGATTAGTGGAATTTGTATGCTATCTGCAAGGCAGGTGGGGAAAAAGAAACTTTGGTCTTTTAACTTAGTGCAGTAGGCCAAGAGGCTCCCATATGTGACAGTTGTCTTTGTTGCCAGCTCTTTGAGTCTTAACTCTATAGAAGGCATACTTTGTTCATACTTCCTTTTAATTGGAAGTAACCTGTATGGAAGTTGAAATTATTTCCCTTACTATTAGACTTCCATGTGTGGAAAAATTAGGTTTTTTTTTTTCCTAAAATCAATTTTGTTCTTAGAAATTATCTAAGTTCACAGTATTGCCTTGGCACTTTAAGCCACTCATAAGTGAAAACTTCCCATCTGATCAGGGCATTTTTTCAAGTGTAAACAATCTTGTTTCCTATTATTCATTGGAGCTCAGGGTTTGTAACCCCTCAAGGAAACCATGAGTTAACACCTGCAAGAAGGGTGATTCCTTTGAGTAAGAATATTCTTGGCATTAATATTGCATGTTTTCTCCCCATCCTTTTCTAGTACTTAATTTGTTTTACTTAAAGTGGGCCTACATGATGCATCTTTGCTGAAAATTTCAAAGAAAAAAAATCAAGTCCCTAATGTGATTGCTATTGGCTCTATAAAAATAGTCCCCTCTGTTTTATAATTAGCCCTAATGTGCCTCATATAGTCTGTATTTCTAAGAGGTTGTGTGTAATTCAAACTGCTGTAAATAGAACTGCTATTAAGTGCCAAATTGTAAAAGAACATTTTCAGTTCCTTAAAGCAAACTCTTTAGAGAAAAAGAATGCTTTGTTCCAAACAACTTTATCTGGTTTGGGGGTGTTGATGTTTCAACAAGTGGAGAATACCTGGGTTTTGTGAGAGCCAGCTGCCAAATTGGGAGAACCTATGTGGCCCGTTTTTACATACTGGCATTCATTTTTCTAGATATGAGGCAGAGTGGGTTCTCTGCCTTCATTCAATGAGAGCTGTTGAAAGATTTTTTCATTGAAATTGTGAATGTAATGTGATGTTTGTTTTCATACTAAGAGTGAAGATTTTTTGAACTTAAATACATTCCTTTCTGTACGGCTGGAGCTGTAGCTCAGTGGTAAAGCACTTGCCTTGCATGTGTGAGGTACTGGGTTCGATCCTCAGCACCACATAAAAATAAGAAGATACTGTGTGTTCATCTACAACTAAAAAAAAAAAATACATTCCTTTCTGTAAATAATAATTTTTTTGGGGGGTACTGTTGACTTAACTGAGGGGGACTTGGCCACTGAGCCACATCTCCAGCCCTATTTTTATTTTATTTAGAGACAGGGTCTCACTGAGTTGCTTAGCACCTCACCATTGCTGAGGCTAGTTTTGAACTCATGATTCTCCTGTCTCAGCCTCCCGAGCCACTGGGATTACAGGCATGTGCCACTATTCCCAGCTCTGTAAATAATTTTGAATTAGTCTTGATTTTGTTGGCATTAAAAGTGTAGATTAATACTTCATCCCCTTCCCTTAAAATATGACATTTGGAAAGTTTAGATTTTTCTCTTGTTTTCCAAGAAAAAAATGGGACTTATTTTTTTCTTTATCTATCCTTTTGAAAGTTTTCATTATGTTGCCTGTTGATCACAATTTTCTCCTTCTCCTCTTTATTAGAGGAGTATCATGGAATACTTTTGCTTAGCAAAAATTAAAATCAGTCTTCTGACCTTATGTAAAGTATATGTAACCTGAAATTTATCATTTTAATCCTTTTTTGAGCATACAACTCAGTGGCATTAAGTATATTCACATTGTTATGCAAAGTCATGGCTGCACAACTCCAGTATACTCTTTAAGGGCACATCCCCAAAGACCTAACTTTCTCCCACTAGGTCCAACCCTTAAAGATTCCACTACTTCTCAGTAGTGCCATAGGCTGGGGAACAAGCTTTTAAGATATGAGCTTTGGGGGCTAGGGTTGTTGCTCTGTGGTTGAGCACTTGCCTTGCATGCGTGAGGCACTGGGTTTGATCCTCAGCACCACACAAAAATAAATAAAAGATATTGTGCCCATCTACAACTAAAAAAAAAAAGTTATGGGCTTTTGGCTGGGCATGATAGCACACACCTATAATCCTACCAACTTTGGAGGCTGAGGCAGGAGGATGCAAGTTTCAGGCCAAACTGGGCAACTTAACAAGACCCTGTCTCAAAATAAAAATTAAAAAAGACTGGGGATGTGGCTCAGTGGAGAGCACCCTTGGGTTCAATTCCCAATACTTCCAAAAACAAACAAAAAAGACGTGGAACTTTGGGTGGCATTTAAGGTCCAAACTACAGCAGTTATTGTGACTAATGCTCTGTGAACACTGGTATAAAAATATCTGAGTCCCTGCTGTCTGTGCTTTTAGTTCTTTTAAGTTTATAATTAGAGGTAGAATTGCTGGATCATATGGTAATTTTATGTTTATCTTCTTCTAGGTTTTTTTTTAATTGTGGTAAGATACACCTAATATAAAATTTATGATTTTAACAATTTATAATTCTACATTTCACTAGTAATAAATACACTCATATTGTTCTGCAACTATCACCGCCATCCATCTTCAGAACTCTTTTCATTGTATAAAACAATGTATCCATTAAACAATAGTTCCCCATTTCCCCCTCCTCCCAGGCCTTGGCAACCACCATTCTACTTTCTTTCTCTGTGAATTAGACTGTTCTGTATGTCTCACAGTATTATGTATACATACAAACATATATAATGGGGTATTAGTCAGTTTTAAAAAGGAAATTCTTTTTTAAGGATTACCACATTTTGCTTATCCATTCATTCATTGATGGGAATTTGAGTTACTTTTGGTTTTAGCTCTAGTGATTAATGTTGCTCTATAAACACGAATGTACAAATATGTTTGAGGCCCTGCTTTCAATTCTTGATGGGTAGATACTTAGAAGTTGAAATGGCTGGATCACAAAGTAATCCTGTGTTAGTTTTTTTCTTTCCTTTCCTCCAGCAACTAAACAATTTTGCATCCCCACCAACAGTGAAGATGTGTTCCATGTCCATGCCAATGCTTTGGTGTTCTTTTTTTTTGGGGGGGGGTAGTAATCATCCTATGAATATGAGATGGTATTTCATTTTAATTTTGAATTTCATTTTCCTGGTGATCTTGAGTGTCTTAGCCATTTGTGTATCATCTTTGGAGAGTGTCAAGTGCTTTTCCTGTTCTTGAAATGGGCTTTTTTGGTTGTTTATTGTTGAATTTTAGGAATTCTCTATATATCTTGGGTATTAATGCCTCATCAAATACTGGATTTAATTTTTTTTAAATAAGAAAGAATGGGCTGAGAATGTAGGTGTGGTAGAGTGTTTGCCTAGCATGTAGAAAGCCGTGGGTTCGATCCTTAGCACCACAAATAAATTTCCCGTTATGTAGGTTGCCTTTTTACTCTGTTGATAGCATCAACATTTTAAGTTTTTCATAAAGTTCAATCTGTTTTCCTTTAGTTGTCTTTTCCTTTAATGCCATATCTAAATAGTAATTGACAAATTCAATGTCTTGAAGCTTTTGCCTTACATTTTCTTCAAAAGGAAACTATAGTTAAAACAATAAGAGTTTTATTATTTAGGTCTTACTTTAGATCATGAATCCATTTTAAATTAAATTTTTTTTTTTTTATTTTTACCAGGGATTGAGCCCAGGGTGTTTACCCAATGAGCCATATCCCCAGCCCTTAAAAAAACAAAACAAAACAAAAAAAACACTTTTTTTAAAAAAAATTCTGAGACAGGTTCTCAGTAAGTTACCTAGGGCCTTGCTAAGTTGCTGACGCTGGCTTTGAACTTGCAATCTTCCTGCCTTAGCCTCCCAAGACACTGGGATTACAGGTGTTAGTGAGCCACTGTACTTGGATAAATTAATTTTTATATATGGTGTTAGGTATAGGTCCAGCTTCATTCTTTTTCATGTGCATATTCAATTTTCCTGGCATGATTAGTTGGAACAGACTTTTCTTTCCCAGTTGAATGGTCTTAGCACTCTTGTCAAAAATCATTTGATTGGGCTGGGGTTGAGGCTCAGTGGTAGAGCACTTGCCTAGCATGTGTCGGGCGCTGGGTTTGATTCTCAGCACCACATAAAAATGAGTAAAATGAAGGTGTTGTGTCCATCTACAACAACAACAAAAAATATTTTTAAAAAAATCATTTGATCATATTTTCAAGGGTTTATCTCAAGGATAAACTTGTCTTTTTGTCTGTGTTTATGCCAGTGCCACACTGTTTTGATTACTGCAACCTTGTAGTAAGTTCTGAAATCAGGAAGTGAGAATCCTCCCGCTTTGTTCATATTTTTCAGTATTGTTTTGGTTATTCAGGGTCTGTTGAGATTCCATGTGACTTTTAGGGTAGGTGTCTTTATTTCTTAAAAAAAAGTCATTGGGATTTTAATAGTGATTGTATTTGATCAGTTTGGGTAATACTGACATCTATTTTTTTTTTTTTTTTAATCTTTGTTTTATTTATCTATATGTGGTCAGATCCAGGGCGTCACACATGGTAGGTGAGCATTCTACCTCTGAGCCACAACCTCAGCCCTAGTATTAACATTTTAATATTAAATCTTCCAGTCTGTGAATATGGGATATGTCTCCATTAGTTTATTTCAACCTTAATTTCTGTAAACAATGTTTTACAGTTTCATTGTATACATTTTTTAATTCCTTTGTTAATTTCTAAGTATTCTGTTCTTTCTGATGTGACTGTAAATGGAGCTTGTTTTCTTTCTTTCTCTCTGTGTGTGTCTGTCTGTCTCTATTTTTCTCTCTTTCTGGTGCTGCTAGGGATTTAATCTAGTGGTGTTCTACCTCTGAGTTACATAGCAAGCTCTGTTTTTTAAATTTTATTTTGAGATAGGGTCTCACTAAGTTGCCAAGGCTGGCCTTGAACTTATGATTCTCCTGCCTCAGTCTCCAAAGTTTCTGGGAGTAAATAGAGTTTTCTTAATATCCTTCTTGGATTGTTTGTTATTAGTATGTAGAAATGCAACTGAGGGGCTGGAGTTGTATAGCTCAGTTGTAGAGAGCTTGCCTAGCACCTGTGAGGCACTGGGTATGATCCTCAGCACCACATAGACACAATACCTTTATTTATTTTTATCTACAACTTAAAAAAAATTAAAAAACAACTTATTTTGACTTTGTATCCTGTTACTTTGATGAATTCATTTATCAGTTCTAACAGTATTTTTTAGAATCATTAAGTTTTCTACTTATAAGATCCTCTATGAACAGATTATATGTATCATATTATAACATATATAATATACAATGTATATTTCTTTGTCCTCTCCAATTTGGATGCCTTTAATTTCTTTTCTTATTTAATTCTAGTTACAATGATAAAGTACTTTATTGAATAGTAGTAGTGAAACTAGGCATTCTTTCTTTGTTACTAAAATTAGAGGAAAAAATTTAGTTTTTTTTAAAATTTTTACTTTTTCTTCTTAGTACCCTCTTATATAGTAGGCAAGTACTGTACCAATGAGCTACATCTCCAACCCTAGTTTTTATCATTGAGTATAATGTTTTCTGTGATTTTCCATATCTGGCTTTTATTATGATGAAATAATTTCCTTCATTTATAGTTTTTGAGTTTTTTTTTAATCAAGAGAGAATATTGAATTTTGTGTTTTTTAAAAAAACTTTCTCTGCATCATTTGAGATGATCTTGTGTTTTTTTCTTTCCTTCCTTCAGTCTTTTAATGTAGTATATTACATTGATTGATTTTCATTCCAAGAAGATCATGATATGTAATCCTTATATTATGCTCCTGAATTTGATTTGCTAGTGTTTTGTTGAGGATTTTTACATCAGTGTTTATAGGTATATTGGTGTGTAGTTTTCTTATAGTGTCTTTGTCTTGCATTGTTATCAGTGTAATAATCTCCTCACAGGAGAGTTAGGGAGTATTCCCTCCTCTTTGGTTTTTTAGAGAGGTTTGAGAAGAGTTGATGTTGTTTTTAAAATGATTGATAGAATTCACCATGAAACAGTCATGTCCAGGGCTTTTCTTTGTTGGGAGATTTTTGATTAGTTCTTCAATCTCTTTACTAGTTACTGGTTTATTCACATTTTCTTTTTGGTTTAGTCTTGGTAGTCTCTGTTTCTAGGAAATTTGTTAATTTCATCTAGATTATCCAAATTATTTCTATACAGTTATTCAGACTGTTTTCATAAAGTCCTTTTTATTTCCAAAGAATTGGTAGTAGTTTTCCCACTTTCACATCTGATTTTCATAATTTTAGAGTTGGTGTAACTCAGTGGTAGGATGCTTGCCTAGCATGCATAAGGCCCTGCATTTGATCTCCAGCACCACCATCCAAAAGAGAATGATTTTAGTAATTGGAGTTTCTCTCTCCTTTTTCCTACTTCCTCTAACAAAACTTTAATCTTATTGCTCTTTCCAAAGAATCAACTTTGAGTTTTGTTGGTTTTTCTCTTATATTTTCTATTTCTTATTTTGTTTACCTATACTTTAAGCTTTATTATTTCCATCCTTCTCCTAGCTTTAGGTTTAATTTATTCTTCTGTTTCTAGTTCTTTAAGTTGTAAAGTTCAGTTGCTGATTTGAGATTTTCTTGTATAATGTGAACATTTTTACATGTAAATATCTCCCTTAGCTCTATTCACTATATCCTGTATGTTTTGGTATGTTGTGTTTTCATTTTCATTTATCTCAAAGTATTTTAAAATTTCTGTTCTCATTTCTTCTTTGCATTAGTTGTTATAAGAGTGTGGTATTTAGGGCTGGGGTTGTGGCTCAGGGGTAGAGCACTCGCCTACCATGTGTTAGGGTTTGATCCTCAGCACCACATAAAAGTAAAATAAAGATATTGGGTCCATCTGTAACTAAAAAATAATTATTTTTTAAAAAGAGTATGGTGTTAAATTTTTACATATTTGTGGATTTTCTGATTTTCCTTCTGTTATTGATACCTAATTCCATCTCATTATAATAAAAGAAGATACTTTGTATGATGTTTTTTAAAACTATTGAGACTTACTTTGTGGCTCAATATATGGTCATATTCTGGAAAATATCCCATGTGTTCTTGAGAAAAATGTGTATTCTGTGATTGTAAGGTATAATGTCTGTTTGGTTATCTGTTAGATCTAACTGGTTTATTGTATATTTTTTCTTCTGTCTGGTTTTTCTCTCCAGTATTGAGAGTGGGCTATTGAAATCTCTAATTATTGTAGAACTATTTCTTCCTCCAATTTTGTTAGTTTCTGCCTCAATTTTTGATGGTCTGTCATTAGGTTTGTAAGCATTTATAATCTTAACATTCTTGCTATATTGAATCTTTTACTAACATGTGATGTCCTTTTTTTCCTATAATCTTTTTTGATTTAAAGTATATATATTGTCTGATATCAGAACAGCAATCCTATTGTCTTTTGGTTACTTTTTGTATGGCGTGTTTTCCCCCATGCTTTCATTTTCTTTCTTTTGGTACGGGGAATTGAACCCAGGGTGCTCAACCACAGAGCCACATTCCCAGCTGTTTTTTATATTTTATTTAGAGACAGGGTCTTCCTGAGTTGCTTAGAGCCTTACTAAGTTGCTGAGGCTGGCTTTGAACTCAAAATCTTCCTGCCTCAGCCTCCCTGGGTGCTGGGGTTATAGATGTGCACCACCACACCCAGCTGTTTTACACTTTTGACAGTTTAGTTATAATATGCCTTGGAGAAGACCATTCAGATCTATTAGAGGTCCTTTAAATTTTTTGGACCTGCATATTCATGTCTTTCCCAAGATTTGGAATGTTTTCAGCTATTGTCCCATTAATTAGGTTCTCTATGCCTTTTCCCTTTGCTCCTCCTGGTGGAATACTACCACTGCAAATATTTGCTCACTTAGAAGTGTCCCATAAGATTTTTTTTTTTTGTCCTCTAGAAAAAAACTTCTTTTTTCATTTTGTCTGGTTTAAAACACCTATTTTTAAGCTCAGAAATTGTTTATTTTGTTTGATCTGTTTTACTGTTGAACATCTCAGCTGTATTTTTTTATTTCATTTATTGAGTTTTCAGCTCCAAATTTTCTCTTTGGCTCCTTTTTCCTGTCTCTGTCTCTGATGAATTCTCATTCAGATCATGAATTGTCTTCCTAATTACATTGAACTGTCTGTATATTTTCTTATATCTGGTTGATTTCTTTAAAATCATTATTTTGAATTCTTCATCAGGAAGTTTGTCGTTTTTCTTTCTATGTTGCTATAGAGTTTTTTTTTTAAAAGACATCATATTATTTTGATTTTTTATGTCCCTATGTTGATATTTTGTATATGATGGATCAGCAGCTTTTACTGACTTAATATGGTGACTTTCACAATAAAAAACATTCTTTTAGTGATGTGTCCTAAGGTTTTGGTTTCTTAGGCTACATGGTTTTGACTCAGGTGAGCACAGTGTAGTAGATAGTGTCTGTGTGGCTTCTTCAGTTATATAATCAACATCACTTAGGCCTGAAGATACCTCAGTGGCCTAGGCTGCAGGAAGTTGGGGGATTGCTTTACTAGCTGGGATTTAGCTCTCTTAGATTGGGTAGGTTTATGTGCAGTGTTTCTATCTGCTAGTGTGAGATACCTGTCAGATTCCGTGGGTTGCATGTGTGCAGCGCTGCTTTACTGGACCCATGCAGGCAAGGCACAGCTAGCATGTCAGAGGAGATGATGCACCCATAATTTTAAGAGTTGTGCAGGGGTGGGTCACTCTAGTGGGCCCAGGTGGGTATGATGTAGTGTGCCTGGTGAGGCAAGGGGTGTCAGTGCTTGGGAACCATTTGGGGAATGCTGTACTGTGGGCTCAAGTGGTGTGCCCAGTGTCTATGAGGGATGTCCAGGTGTCTTCATTGGGACTCAAGGCTTCTTGTTCAGGGTTGGCTGCCCAGCTGCTTGTGAGGGCTGAGGGAAGTGGGAAAGTCTACCCATCTGCTTCCTAGGGATCTGGGCAGGCAGACCAAGCCACTCATGGCAGACTGCTTAGGTGCTTCGGAGGATTGTGGGTGAGGCCACCTGGCTTCCTAAGACCTCTCCAGGCCCAACCACTCAGGGCTTGTTGCCTGACTGTTGTTGCAGAGTTGTTAATCTCCTTGACAGCATTTTTGTGATTAGGGAGCAGAAAACAGATTCCTGATATATGCAAGACAGGTTCCCTTTTGCCCACTCTGGTTCAAGCAGGCTGTATTCAAGCTGCTTCAGGAATACTTGCATAACTTTCTGTATGAGGCTGGAAGATTTTGGATGGGTGGCTACTACTATGCTAAAAACTGAATTTGACTGAAATTAACCACAAGTTACTGTATAAGCCTTCCCCTAGAAATTGCAGTCTTATTGCAAGATCCTAGAATTCCAGATGTGTTCTAAGTCCTGAAAGAAAATAACTGTTAACCAAGACTGCTATTTCCAGGAAAGCTTTCATTCAAAATTGAAGAGCAAATAAAAACCTTCCAAGATAAGCAGAAACTAAAAGAATTCGTGGAGCTGGGTTGTGGCTCAGAGCACTTTCCTAGCATGTGTGAGGCACTGAGTTCGATTCTTAGCACCACATAAAAATAAGTAAATAATTTAAAAAAAGGTATTGTGTCCATATACAACTAAAACAAAAAAAATTTTTTTTTTGTTTAAATTCATGACAACCAAACCGGAAATATAGAACTTGCTTAACAAAATATTTCACACAAAAGAAGTAAAAAACAAACCCCAGAGTTCACAAATAAACAAAACTCATTTGAAGCATAAAGTGTAAGCAAATGAGAAGCAGGACTAAATTAAACATTCTAAATCAAAATGGCAGGAATTAATAAACATCTATCAGTAATAACATTGAATATAAATGGTCTCAACTCTCCAATTAAAAAACATAGGCTGGCAGAATGGATTCAAAAACAAGACCCAATTATATGTTGTTTGCAAGTGATGTACCTAACAGGCAAAGACAGTCACAAGCTGAAAGTGAAAGAATGGAAATTGATATATAATGTGAATGGAACCAAAAAACAAGGCAGGAGTATCTACTCTCTTATCTGACAAAGCAGACTTCAAACCAAAATTAATCAGAAGAAACAAAGAAGGTTACTTTGTATGATAAAGGGACCAATCCAAAAGAAGATATAACAATAATAAATATTTATGCCCTAAATGTGTGTGCAACTAATTATATAAAAGAGACAGTACTCAAATTGAAGCCTCATATAGACCCTAGTACATAATACTGAATGATCTCATCATTAGATAAAGTCATGTAGACATAAACTCAGTAAAGACTTTTTGGACCTGAAAAATATCACAAATCAAGTGGACTTAATAGACATTTATAGAATATTTCATCTAATAACAGCTGGATACACTTTCTTTTCAGTAGTTCATGGTATGTTCTTCAAAATAGACCACATTTTAGGCCACAAAGCAACTCTTAGGAGATTAAAACAAAATCAGTATAATTCTTTGTACCTTATCAGATCATGATGGTATGAAATTAGAAATCAACATGACAAAACCCTAAAAAAGTGATAGGACACATGGAGATTGAGCAATATACTTTTGAATGATGGGTGATAGAAGAATCGTCGGAGAAAATAAAATTCTTAGACTCAAATGAGAATAATGATATGACATTCAGAACCTCTGGGATACTTTTATAAAAGCAGTTCCAAGAGAAAAGTTTATAGCTATGAGTGCCTACATAAGAAAATCTGAAAGATCCCAAATAACCTAATGATGCATCTTAAGGCCTTAGAAAGAAAAAGCAGAACAAACCAATTCCAAAACCAGTAGAAACAAGGAAGTGATTAAGATCAGAGCTGAAATCAATAAAAATGAGAATTAAAAAAATTACAAAAGACGTGTGAAACAAAGAGTGCTTCTTTGAAAAGAACAAATCAAAAGAAAAAGATCCAAATTAAAAAATTAGAGATGAAAAATGAAAAATCACTATAGACACCACAGAAACCTAGTGTAACATTCAGGAGTATTTTGAAAATTTATACTCCAATAAATTAGTAAACCTAGAAGAAATGGGTAACTATAGACAAATACAATCTGCCAAAACTGAATCCAGAGGACATAGAAAATCTCAACCGAAAAATAACTAGCAATGAGATAGAAGCAGTAACAAAAAGCCTTTAAACAAAGAAAAGCCTAGGACCAGAAGGATTCTCTGCTAAATTCTATCAAATCTGTAAAGAACTAATGCCAATTCTTTTCAAATTATTCCATGAAGTAGAAAGGGATGAAACACTTCCAAATTATTCTATGAAGCCAGTATCACATTCATACCAAAATCAGATAAGGACATACCAAGGAAAGAAAACTATAGGCCAAAGTCCCTGATGAACTTAGATGCAAAAATATTTACTAAAATATTTGCAAGTAATGTTCAATAATATATTAAGAAGATGATATACTACAACCAAGTTTATTTTATTTCAGAGATGTAAAGATGGTTTAATATATGCAAATCAATAAATGTAATTTATCACATAAGTGATTTTTATCTCAATAGATGCAGAGAAGACCTTTGACAAACCAGCACCCATTCATGATAAAAATACAAAGGAAACTGGGGGGAAAAGGAACCTAACTCAACACCGTAACAGCTATATGTGAAAAAACCCAAAGCAAACTTCACAGTAAATGAGAAAAAAATGAAAGTATTTCCTTTAAAATCTGGGACAAGACAAGGATGTACATTCTCACCACTCCTGTTTAATATAGTGCTAGAAATTCTACCAAAGCAATTAGGCAAGAAAAGGAAATAATTTGAATTCTTTTCTTCCCATTTTTATTCCTTTTATCACTGTTTGCAGATGATATGATCCTATACCTAGAAGATCCAGAGAATTCCACCAAAAGGCTGCTAGACCTAATAAACAAATTTGGCAAAGTAATACTTTACAAAATCAACATACAAAAATTAATAGCTTTCTTATATACCAACAGCAAATCTGCTGAGAAAGAAATTAGGAAAATAGTTCCATTCCCAATAGCCTCAAAAAATAAAATACCTAGGAATAAATCTAACCAAGGAGTTTAAAGACCCCTACAATGAAAACTATAGAACACTGAATAAACAAATTGAAAAAGATCTCAGAAGATGAAAAGACCTCCCATGTGTATGGATAGGCAGATTATTGTTAAAATGCCTTTACTTGCTGGATATGGTGGTCTGTAATCCCAGTGGCTCAGAAGGCTGAGGCAGGAGAATTGCTAGTTCAAGGCCAGCTTTAGCAACTTAGAATCTTGCCGAGTTGCTTAGGGCCTTGCTATCTCTAAATAAAATACAAAAAAGGGCTGGGGATGTGGCTCAGTAGTTAAGTGCCCCTGAGTTCAATTCCCAGTAACACCCTTCCCCCCAAAAAAAAGCCATAGTACCAAAAGCAATATATAGATTCAGTGCAATACCCATCAAAATACCTATGACGTTTTTCATAGAACTAGAAAAATCAGTCGTAAAATTCATTTGGAAGCCTAAGAGACCCAGACTAGGCCAAAGCAATGTTAAGCCAAAAAAGCAATGCTGGAGACATCACAATATCTGACTTCAAATTATACTACAGAGTTGTAAAAAAAACTGCAAGGTACTGGCATAAAAACTGACACATAGATCAGTGGTACAGAATAGAAGACACAAAGACAAACCCACACATCTGCAGTCATCTGATCTTTGGCAGAATTGCCAAAAACATATTTTGGAGAAAAGATAACCTTTTTAACAAATTGTGCCAGGACAACTGGTTATCCATATGTAGAAGAATAAAACTAGACCCTATCTCTCACCCTGCACAAAAATCAACCCAAAAGGCCTAGGAATTGGACCAGAAACTATGCCACTCTTAGAAGAAAATGTAGAGTCAACACTCTAGCACTTATGCACAGGGAACAACTTTCTCAGTAGGATCCCCAAGGCCCAGGAAATAATGCCAGGAATTAATAATAAAAGGGATAGCATCAAATTAAAAAGCTCTACACAGCAAAGGAAACAGTTGGGAATGTGAAGAGGGAACCTAAAGAATGGGAGAAAATCTTTGCTAGCTACTCTTCTGACAGGATTAATATCTAGAATATATAAATAAAATAACTTTACACCAAAAAATCAAATTGCCCACTTCATAAATGGACAAATTAATTGAACAAACCCTTCTTAAAAGAAGAAATACAAATGGCCAACAAATATATGAAAAAATGTTTAACATCATTAGCAATTAGGGAAATGCAAATCAAAACTATATTGAGATTTCATCTCACACTAGTCAGAATGTCAGTCATCAAGAATAGAAACCATAATAAGTGCTGGAGAGGGTATAGAGAAAAAACATTGTTGGTGGGATTGTAAATTAGTACAACCACTATGGAATCAGTGTGGAGGTTCCTCAAAAGGCTGAGTATGGAACCACCATCTGATCCAGCTATACCACTCCTCGGTATTTATCCTGAAGAATTAAAGTCCTCATATTACAGTGATATATGCATTCCCATGTTTATAGCAGCACATTTTACAGTAGCCGAACTATGGAACTAGCCTGGGTGTCCATCAAAGGATAAATGGATAAAGAAAATGTGGTATATATACACAATGGAGTTTTATCCAGTTATAAAGAAATAAAAATTTTTTCATTTGCAGAAAAATGGATGGAACTAGAGACCATTATGTTAAGTGAAATAAGTCAAAGTTAAGGGTCATATGTTTTTGCTCATATGGGGAAGCTGGAGAGGAAGTGGAAAAGAAAGATGGCAGATCTCATGAAAATCAGAGGGAGATCAGTAGAGGTAAGGGATCAGGGGGTGAGAGGTGAATAGGAAGGGGGAAGGGCTGGGGAGTGATATTTTGGCCAAATTATATTGTTATGTATTTTGTGCATGTATGAATACATAACAAGTCCCATCAGTATGTACAGCTAATGTACCAATTAAAACACGGGGGAAAAAAAGACTGTAGAATTCAGGATAGTTCTATCAGATTGTTCCTGTGTAGTAATCTTCTAGTTGGGAAGACAGATTCTGGGTGATTCCTAGTGTCATCTTCCCAGAATCCTCTTTATATTTAATTTGTTTTGGAAACTACCATACTCTTTTTTTACAGTAGGTAAACTGTTTATATTCTCTCCAGAAATGTGCAAGAGTTCTAATTTCTCCACATCCTTGCTAATACTTATTTTCTGTCCTTTCAATAGTAGTCATCTTTGAGTTCAATTCCCAGCACTGCCTAATAATAATAATAATAATAATAATAATAATAGCCATCTTAATGATTGTTATCATGATTTCATTTTGTTTTTTCTTAAGGGTTTGAGTTCAGGGAAGTTAAATGGCATCACACAGGTAGTAAATGGCAGTCTCTGGATTCAAACCTAGAAAGTGCCTCTTTCTTCTCCTCTGGTAGTTTTTGAAAGTTGATGGGAGGAAGATCCTGGGAAATATGTTTGCATCTTTATTGAACATTTTGATGTGTTGGCATGTTAGATTGGGCCTATTTTGCACTTGTAGTCTATTCTGCCATAGTTTAGCCCAAACAAAGCAAGGTCATAAGCCATTCTCTTTAAAATTTTTCCTGGTACTGGGGATTGAGCCCAGGGCCTCATGCCTGAAAATTATGTGCCTTTACCACTGAGCTATAGCCCCTACCCCATTGTTAGCCATTCATAAGTGGCTTCTCCTGGGTGAGATTGGTACTGATGTAAGGTGACTGAATGGGGGGTAAAGTTCCTAAGGAAATCAGCCACGGGGTGTACCCTTTTTCTAAATATCCTAAAGGAATTGATCACTAGCACACATCACAAAATCCTGTAAGGAAGATGTCTGCAAGCATTTCTTTTAGGGAAGAAGGAAATGCCTTTGAGAAATAGAGTAACATTAAGTAAAGAACACACATTGCTTAAGTGCTTTTGTCTTTGAAGTATATCATGACCTACAGTCAAAAATCTCTTATTGTTTTTTTTAATTTATTGTTTAGTTGTTGTTGGACACAATACCTTTATTTTATTTATTTATTTTTACATGGTGCTGAGGATGGAACCCAGGGCCTCGCATGTCTAGGCAAGCGCTCTACTGCTAAGCCAAGGTATTAGTTGAAGCTGGCATAACAGAATTCCATGAACTGAGTTATGGTTTTAGATGGTAAAGGGGAGGGTAAAAGTGTAATTCCTTTGACTTTGATGTTGGCTAGGCAACTTAAACAGCAAACATTTATTCCTCAGAATTCTTATAGCTAGGAAGTATAAGATCAAGGTGCCAGCAAATTTGGTTCTGGGTGGGGATGCTGCTTTTTGGGCTTGCAAATGGTAAATACTGGAGATTATTTCCTGAAACCATGTTGAAACCACTTTGTTTATGCATGGATGAAGAGTGGGCCCCAGGGAATGGGTAAGAAATAGACTGGCTATCTACAGAGCCAGCAAACTGCCATCTGTACCTACCCCTTTGTGTAAAGTGTTGAGTGGAAAAATCATTAGGGCTAGAAATTTGGAAACATTTTGCTGAGTAATCGTTTTCATTCAGAAATGTCAGGTGTAGGGAGAAAACCCACAGTTTTTTTAAAGCACAGTATGGAGCCATATGGGTATTAACTTGAGTTCTTCAACCCTGATGAACTTGGTTACTTCTAGAACTAGAAATTAGTATTAAAGAGTGTTAGAGTATATGTTTAGAAACAGTATAATGAGCTCCATTTCCTGTTAAACAGTCCAGAACTTTCAATCTATTTATCTCTGATAAGATATTATGATGTTAAAAATTATACAGCATATTATATAAAAAAGAAAACTCTCTATTTAAAGTCATTACAAAAGTATTCTGAAATAATTTATGCTATGTAATTCATTCTGTATCAATTGTAAGACAATATTGTATTTGTTGTCTCTAGAATTTGCCTGAATTGTTGTGACTTTGTTGCTTCAAAAGTAGGAAAGTGGCCTATCTTCTTTTTTTTTTCTCTATTCTGTCTTACCCCTTCTGGGATCCAGAGAAGGGGTTTGTGGCAAATATTTGGAGATTCAGAGGTGATGGAAGCACATTCTGATAATAGATCCATACCTGAGTTATGGTTTTAGATGGTTAAGGGGAGGATAAAAGTATAATTCCTTTGACTTTGAAGTTGGTTAGGCAACTTAAATTGAACAACTTAATGTGCTTTTTAAGACCTAGCAAGTTTCTCAAGTCCTCCTCCTCTTGCCCTTCCATACCTTTTTCATTAAGAAATAGAGTAAGGGTTTTGTTTTATGAGCTATGGTTGGGTTCTTGGCTCTTTGCTTCAAGCATCTGGTAGCATGGACTGGCATTGTAGTTTCCCTCCTTATTCTGCATCACAAATTCCAGCAGTCTGCTCAAGCATTGGAGACCTTCCTCATTCCTCTTGAAAGGGCAGATCAACACTGAGACAAGGCCTGACTTTTAGATGTATGTGGAACATGCAGAGGAGTGATCCTGGGAAGTCACCTTTCCTCATAAAGTCTTTCTTAGCTCGCTCTCTCCTAGGAATTCAGCAGTAGACTGCATCCTTTATTCTAACTTGAGAGTCTTTTATGTGCCAGTTGCTATGCTATAGACCTCAGTTGTAAAGGTAAGCAACATGTGGTCCTTATCTTCAGCCAGCTCAGTTTACTACCACACTTTTAATCACTTTGGAGAAGATGCTGTTTGAAGGTTTGTTCAGTAACATAAACCTTGGTCAGGATGGAAGATAACTGGTTTTCAATTTAAAGAAAATGAATAATGGGCTAGGGGAAAAGGGGAGACCTGCCCAAGAAGACATTAAAAATAGATGGGAAAGACAAAAAGCCACTTTTTGTTAAAATGAATTTGTTCATTTAAAAAAATTTTAAGGAGAAATGTATTCATTTGATTAATAAAATTGTTAAACGTGTATTATGAAAGTTTCCTTGCTCTCCATCTAATTCTTATATAAAGGTTTCTTTATTTAAACATAAACTAATCTCAACAATTTTATTTACTTACACATTCCCATTTTTACATGATAATCGCATACTCCGTTCACTACTCTCTATGTCCCTTTTTTATTATTTAATGTAGTATGGAGATATTTCCCATGTGAGTATATAGAAACTTCCTCATTATTTTCTGCATTCATGTATTATTAGTTATAGATGTACCTTGATTTAACAAGCCTCCTATTGGTCGGCATTGAGATCTTTGCTGCCTATTGGGGGAACCTGGGTAAAGGATCATGTATGTAGATTTAAATAAAAATTTCAGTTAAAAAAACTATTGCTACTAATATTGAATTCACCACAAGATACTATTTGCAGGTAGATCAATTCAAATAACATGTTTTTCTGTGTTAGGACTACAGTGGATTAGCTGAGAGACCAAGAGCTGGCAGTGTAATGTTGGGGAACCCTAGGAGTATATTGGGTTCTAGACCTGCACTTCACTTTGTCAGGTCCCATAAAAATATGAGAGCATGGGCCAGCACATCCAAAGATTTTCTGGGGCAACCCAACTGGGTATCCTCTCATAGTGTCTTTGGTTGGGCACAGGGACATTTGTTTAAGCACCAGTGTGTCAGAACAGTGAGGGTTTGGATGTTAATGATTGGGGAGAAGAACTGGGAAAGGGCCCCTCAAGATGAGCATTGGATCTGTCCCAGTCATGCCCAGCATGTTTCCTGTTGTCACCTGTATTTTGCTGTACCTTGTGCTATAGCATTGGCTCTAGTATGAGATAGAGCATAGTGTGGCATAGTGGATCCTTAAGACCCTACTAGGGATTCTCTAAGGCCAAAACTCTTATTTTTTTTTTAAGATTTTTTTAAAGATGGATACATTATCTTTATTTCTATGTGGTGCTGAGGATCGAATCCAGTGCCTCACATGTATGAGGCAAGCACTCTATCACTGAGCTATAACCCCAGCCCCACAAAACTCTTTGTAACAATACTTAGACATTATTTGCAAATCACTCTTTCTCGTATTGAAGTCACTGGAGTTTTCCAGAGGCTTTTTGATATGAAATAGCAGATTAAATGCAGAAGCTGGTAGGATAATCCAGCTATTTTCTATTAAGGCAGTCATTAAAAAAATAACATAAACCAATGCTATTCTTCTTGGTTTTTTGTTTTGGAAAATACAGATATTTCCCTCAAAATATAGAATTCATGTTACCATGTCATAGTGTTATCATTTTAAAATTATTTAATTTTAAGAACTTTTGCAGTTTTAATTAAAAAAAATTTTTAATTGTAGTTGGACACAATACCTTTATTTTATTTATTTTTATGTGGTGCTAAGGATCGAACCCAGTACCTTACCTGTGCTAGGAAAGCACTGTACCACTGAGCCACAACATCAGCCCTCAGTTTTAATTTTTAATAGGTTAATAGCAATAGACAAAACCCACATAAGCAAAAGCTCTTTGGGGCTCTCAGTAATTTTTTGAGGATGTAAAGGGGTTCTGATATCAAGAAATTTGCGAACTGTTGCCTTGACAGAAAGCACTTGGCAAAAAGTTCATAGGCTTAACTTCTGGTCAAGGCTTTGCTTTATGACTAAGTCACTTAATCTCTTTATTTGGTTTCTTCTTATAACCTTTTCTGCACTCCTTAAGGAAAAGAGAATGCTCTGCTTTCTCTTCAGATTGTATAAATCTTTTGCCTTTTACTAAAGAAAAGATATATATATGAAAGGCTAATTTGAAAATGTGGTGCTCTATGCTAAAATCAGGGGAGTTTAATAGTTATGTAACTAAACTTATGTGGAAGGAAGATGTGAAGAATGAGAGTTTAGATCATGTTAGCAGATAGTCTACTTGTTAAATTTTTTCATTTTAGCATCTCCTTCTAGCAGTTTCTGTATACATTTTATTCTCAGTTTTTCAGGCAGCCATTTTAATTATTGTAAGAAAGTAAATACATCTTCCAGCATTTTCAGTCAAGCAGGGATTTCTATTTATAATACCTGAAGTAGTGTGATACAAAGTCAGGACTTCTGAAAGAAACACATTACTAGATAGATGGCTTTGGGAAAGTTTGTCAACCTCTCTGTTTTTTGGCTTCCTCATCTGTAAAATGAAGCTAATAGTGCCTTATTTTCCAGAGAATTGTGAGTGGGAAAGACAATGCACAGGAAGCATTTGGAAAAAGTGGTTAGTACATGATAGACACTACATAAATGATAGTTGCAATGATTGTCATTAGCATTTTAAAAAAGATCCAAGATTAAATTTGTCTCTTACTGTCATCACTGAATTTATTACACAGTTTATTCACAAATATATTACCAAAAACTTCCATTTCATTTTATTCTTTTTTTGTCTTTTGAAGGGCTATTGAGTGGCCAGACTTCCCCAACAAATACCAAATTGGAGAAACTGGATTCTCAGCAGGTGTTGCAGCTGTGCCTCCGATATCAGGATCACCTGCACCAGTGTGCAGAAGCTGTTGCTTTTGATCAGAATGCTTTGGTTAAACGAATCAAAGAGGTAATGTGCTGTGGGAAAATAGCATTGATGACTCATTATCGTGAATCCCTGTAACCCTGGAATGCTTTGCTACTGGGCACAATAGCCAGTGATCCTGGCTTTATGGGAAGTAGTTATTTTCCCTCAAAGGCTTGGCATTTGTCCCCATTGCTTTGAGGAGGTGGTCTTTCGTAGCAGTAAATGTGATGGTGACAAGTGGTCCATAAGCTAGACTAACCTGGAGTTTGAATTCTGGTTCACTGCTAATTTGGTTGGAAGTTAAGTTTAAGTTCTCTGTGTCTCAATTTCTTTATGATAAATTGGGCTAATAGTAATAACCTAACTCGAGTTAAGTGACAGTGAAATTACTAGGTGTTAGCTGTTATTAATATGTGTAAAGTCCTGCCATGCTAATTTGTTCTGGCTAACATTATGTCTTTGAATTGACTGTAGCTGTTTATTATATATAATTTATATTTTGCTTCCCTATAAGTTATCATTTCTTTGAAAATAGAAACCTTGACATCTCCCTCAATTATATTTTTCACTGTTAGCATATGAAAAGCTCAGTTATTATTCTTGATTATATGGAAATGATTATGCCTACTTAATACTTTTTTATTATTAAGTTATTTATTTATTCTAATTTATTATATATGATGGCAGAATGCAATTCATTTCATTTTATACATATAGAGCACAATTTTTCAAGTCTCTGGTTGAATACAAAGTATTTTCACACTATTCTTGTCTTCATACATGTATTCAGGGTAATGATGTCTAACTCATTCCACCATCTTTCCTACCCTCATGCCCCCTCCTTCCCCTTTGGCCCTATCTAAAGTTCCTCCATTCCTCCCATGCCCCCGCAATCCCCATTGCCATTATGAGCATCCTCATATCAAAGAAAACATTCAGCCTGTTTTGGGGGGATTGGCTTACTTCACTTACCATTATATTCTCCATCTCCATCCATTTACCTGCAAATGCCAGGGTTTTATTCTCTTTTAATGCTGAATAATATTCCATTGTGTATATATACCAGTTTCCCTATCCATTTATCTACTGAAGGGCATCTGAGTTGGTTCCACAATTTAGCTATGGTGAATTGTGCTGCTAAAAACATTGATATGGCTGTGTCCCTGTAGTATGTTGTTTTTAAGTCCTTTGGGTATAGTACAAGGAATAGAATAGCTGGGTCCAATGGTGGTTCCATTCCAAGTTTCCCAAGGAATCTCCATACTGCTTTACAGATTGGCTGTACCAATTTGCAGTTTTATCAGCAATGTATGAGTGTGCCTTTTCCCCACATCCTCGTCAACAGTTGTTTGTATTCTTGATAGCTGCCATTCTGACTCCAGTGAGACAAAATCTTAGAGTAGTTTTTATTGGCATTTCTCTAATTGCTAGAGATGTTGAACATTTTCTCATATTTGTTGACTGATTATATAGCCTCTTCTGAGAAGTAGACTGTTCAATTCCTTGGCCCATTTATCGATTGTTTTATTTGTTTTTTTGGTATTAAGGTTTTGAGTGCTTTATAGACCCTAGAGATTAGTGCTCTATCTGATGTGCTTGTGGTAAAGATTTGCTTCTGTTCTGTAGGCTCTCTGTTCACCTCACTGATTGTTTCTTTTGCTGAGAAGAAGCTTTTTAGTTTAAATCATTCCCATTTATTGATTCTTGTTTTAATTCTTGCACTATAGGAATCTTATTAAGGAAGTTGGGGCCTAACCCCACATGATGGAGATTTGGGCCTACTTTTTCTTCCATTAGGCACAAGGTCTCTGGTTTAATTCCTAGGTCCTTGATCTACTTTGAGTTGAGTTTTGTGCATGGTGAGAGATAGAGGTTTAATTTCATTTTTTTAAAAAAATATTTTTTAGTTGTAGTTGGGCACAATATCTTTATTTTATTTGTTTATTTTTATGTGGTGCTGAGGATTGAACCCAGCACCTTGTACACACCAGGCGAGCACTCTATCACTGAGCCACGACCCCAGCCCTTAATTTCATTTTGTTAAATGTGGATTTGCAGTTTTCCCAACACCATTTGTTGAAGAGGCTATCTTTTCTCCAATGTACGTTTTTGGTGCCTTTGTCTAAAATGAGATAACTGTAGTAATTTGGGTTAGACTCTGTGTCCTCTATTCTGTATAGGTCTACAGGTCTATTTTGGTGCCAATACCATGCAGCAAAAATTGATCACTTCAACAAAGATAAGAATACAAATATAGGCGACCATTGATCATACCAACAAAGCGATAAGATAGCAAATACAGTTAGCAAGAGATTACTTTAAGAAAGAGAAAGAGATTCTGAAAACAAACAAAACCCAGAAATCCTTGAAATGAAAGAAACAATAAGCCAAATAAAAAAACTCAATAGAACGCATTGCCAACAGACTAGATCACTTGGAAGACCTCCGACAATGAAGACAAAATATACAATCTTGAAAATAAAGTTGACCTCACAGTGAGATGGTAAGAAACCATAAACAGAATATCCAAGAATTATGGAATACCATCAAAAGACCAAATTTAAGATTTATTGGGATAGAGGAAGGTTCAGAGATTCAAACCAAAAGAATGCACAATCTCTTCAATGAAATAATATTAATACTTCTTTTGTGAGGAAAAACACAATATCATTCAAGTCAAAGTATAATAAACCAAACAACATGATACAAATTTTTTATAATTACAAATAACAGTGTAAGTTATTCTTTATTAGAACTAAAATGTATCATTGATGAAGCCACTGTATGGCAAAGTTCTGGAAGCAACAAGGGATGAGTAAATATATCTTCTAAAGTTTATATCAAGAAGGGATTTATATTCCTGACAACTAGAGGTAGTGTCATATAAAGGAAAGGTCAGGAGCTGTATCTTAGAGAAACTATGTATATGGATGGTATTCCCTGGATTTGTTCAACAAATGGCTTTTGGGTCATTTATACTGGTGAAAGAAGATGGACTTGAAGAAACACAAGAAATGGGCTGAGAATCATGGGATACTTTCCAATTAGTAATAGTGGCAGTGCATCCTTGAATTACAAAGCAGTCATTAGTTATATTAACAGATTTAAATAGGCCAATACCTCCTGTGTTTTAGTACTTAATCTTTTATAAAATGTTGCTTATATGTGCTCTTCTTTCATGGATTAAATACTTTCACTTGAAAAACTATTAAATACAACCTTTTGTATTACTTGGCATTTCTGTATCCTTCTAAATATTATAAATTTATTTTACTATATTATATTCTACAGAGCTCTACTGTAGAATAGACTATGTGTGACTATGTATCAGCAATCACTTGGGGTTTTTTGGTTTGTTTGAAACCGGATCTTTCTCTCTCTCCCTCAGTCAGTCTAGCCTTTGGTCTTTAAATCATTATTTTATTAATTTACCAAATAATACTAATGCTGCCCTTCATTGGGTGGGATTTTTGGGAACCATAGGTCTAGAGCACTGTTTTACAAATTAAATTCTATAAAACTAGTTCTAGAGAGAGAAGGACAATTTTTTTTTGCACACTCTAAACCACCATTCTTTAAGAGAGAATAGTGCATATTTTAAAAATTTTTTATGTGTCTTACAATAAAGGAACTGGCACTTTTCAAACTTATTTTACCTCAGAACTCTTATCTTAAAGGTCATATATGTTAACATCCCATAGAAGTAAAGATTTTTTTAGGACATTGAGAAATGAATGCTCTTGTAGATGTAAGATTTTAACCATTTTTGACCATTGTACTGGAAATTAACTCTGACATTAATCTCAAAAGGAAGTTTTTAGAATAATAAATTGGCTTTTCGATGCTGCTGCTTTTTAAAAGGTCCTCCAATCCAGATCTTGTTTTTCAGTTTAGGACAGTGTAGTATAGAGATTGACTAACTAGCTCAGTGTCAGATGCTGTGTAAAGTATTTAGTGGCTGGTAGCACCTCACAGAGCTCCTCATTATATACCACACTGTCAAGACTTTAGAACAGTGTTCCTTGGCCCTGACCACATGTTAGAATCGACTGCAAATGTTTTTCTCTAATATAGATGATGGAAAATTTTACACACACACTGAAGAAAATGGACTAATATGGTGAAGTTTCTGCATTCATCATTATTCAGTTACTGCATTCATCAGTAAAGCCCACTCACTGGCTGCCACCTCCACAACTAGCCTGTTTTATAGTTTCATTTTATTCATATTTAAGTGTGTAACTTTAAAATTAAGTATACTTTAAAAAAGAAAACAAGTTTGGAGGTAGATACATTTAACCTGATTTATTTATTTATTTATTTATTTATTTATTTATTTTTATTTTTTTAGTTATCGGCAGACACAACATCTTTGTTGGTATGTGGTGCTGAGGATCGAACCCGGGCCGCACGCATGCCAGACGAGCGCGCTACCACTTGAGCCACATCCCCAGCCCCCATTTAACCTGATTTAAACATTATACAATGTATTCATGCCTCAAAACATCACCCTACCCTACTAATATATGTAATTTTCATGTTTTCAAGTATCAATTAAAAACAAATACAGAAAATAAAAGTTTAAAAGTTAAGAAAAAAGCTTTTTAATTAATTTTAAACTTTGAAAAGTCACAAAAGTTTAGAGAATATCTGAATACTCCTCTTGCAGCTTTTCCTAAAGTCAGCATCTTACATAATCTTAGTATAGCAATCAAAACCAGGTAATTAGTATTGGTACAAAACTGTTAACTAAATTTAGACCTTATTTAAATTTCACCAGCTTTTCTACTAACAAAGGACTTCACAATACTGTTATAACTAAATTACTTACTAGTGATTCCTTAAATCATTTAGTATAGCTGAGGTATGTTTCAGAAATACACATGCCAAGGTTTTACTCCAGACTAATAAGATCAAAATCTTTGAAGGGCAGTGAGAGAAGGGAGGGTATTTAAGAAATTGTTCCAGGTGCTTCTAGTATGTATTCAGAATTGCTGGCATTCTGGAACTTTCATCTAAAAATATTAAACTGAGTTTCAGATTGTTTGAATAGGAGCCGTGGTTGTGGCTCAAGTGTAGAGCGCTTACCTAGCACACATGAGGCAGTGGGTTCAATCCTCAGCACCACATAAAAATAAATAAAATAAAGGTATTGTGTTAATCTACAACAAAAAATATTTTTTAAAAATTGTTTGAATAATCAGTAAAAACTGAGCATCCCTAATTCAAAATCTGAAATGCTCCAAAGTCCAAAACTTTTTGAGTGCCAACATGATGCCACAAGTGGAAAATTTGTACCTGACCTCATGACAAGTTGCAGGTGCATTAAAAATAATGTGAATAATTATCTTCAGGCTGTGTACATAAGGTATATATTACACATAAAATGAATTTTTTCTTTAAATGTGGGTGCTATCTCTAATATATCTCATTATGTATATGCAAATATTTCAAAATCTAAAACATTTTTGGTCCCAAGCATTTTGGAAAGGGATATTCAACCTGTAAAATTAAAAATTTAATGATTAAAGAAAAAAAAGGATTTTAAATTTGAATTTATTTTAGATTCAAAGAGAAGTCACAAAAATAATTCAAAAATAGAGAATACCTGAATACTCCCTATGAATACCAAGGATTATTGCAAAACGGAGAACAGTCCTCACAGTACTGAGCAACATCTCAGAAATTTTCTCAGGGCGGAGGATGTAAACATGTTTCAAAGTTTCCATTGGTGATTTAATGTGTCCATTGTGTCTCTGTTGGTAAGTATTGGCAAATTCCTGGAACATGTGTATCTAACTTTGCTCACTATAAAACTAACCGGTTAAAATTAATCACTTCCAAATGAATAAGGCAGAGGATGTCGTTTTGGTCAAACACCAACTCTCTGATATCATTTCAGATGTTTCCTGGAAATTTGTTTAGAAGTGTGAAGAAGTAATAGCGTGTTGTAATATGTGTTGAAAAGTAGGGGAACTTAGTAACCATGGTAAATTATGTATTAGTGGAAATGCAGAACCTGATTCAACTAGAGGTCCATAAAGTTACAGTGCCTGTGATCACTTAAGTTCAGATCAAAGGGAAACATGGCCATAACTATTTCTGATTCAGATAAAAGAAAACCTAAGTTAGCTCAGCTTTCCTTGTGTTAAGTACGGATGATGCTCTTGAATTATGTTAATGTTTACAGCTGTACACTTGAGGGGAGAGAAAGAATGAAAGTAGTTGCTTTCAAAAAGTCTTGTAATATACCTTGATCAATAGTTTCCTCGATGCTATGTGATTACCACCTTCACCCAGCCAGCCAACATTACTGAACAACTATTACAGACCCACTTAGTGGGAGGTCCATTGTGGGTTACAGAGAAACCTGACATTGTCCTTCTCTGAGAGCTTTATCTGGATGCAGGAATGAAGATGCGTACAGCAAAATTATGAAAGATAAGACACCGTCAACAGCGAATGCTTAACTAAAGTTCTATATGAGTTAAAAGATCAGGATTTCCTGGAACAGTTTTAGCTAGGTCTTAGAGAAAACCAGGATTTGGGAAATGAATGGAGAGGAAACGGGGAAGAGGAAACCATTGTTGGTGGGGAACAGCTTAACAGTTGTCTTGGAAGGAAATTAATTTTGGGGCTTCAGGCACAATAAGGAAATTGATTTGACTTTTGGCAAACACACTCAAAGAAATATCTGCATTCAGGACCATACCAAGAATGGTGGAATTGGAAGGACCCTAGAGACTCTCCAGTCCAGCACTCTCATTATTTATGTATAGGAATCAAAGAGTGTTAGAGCAATTTACCAGGGGTCACAAGTGAGTTGTGGCCAAAATTAAAATAAATAAGATCAAGGGGGATTTCTAAGGTTTTAGTTTTTTTTGGTTTCTGTTTTCCAGGTAGCACTATTAAACATGTTTATTGGTCCAGGGGCAAGAGGCAGAAAAGATCAAAGATGAAGGGGAAAATGTCGTGGAGGAGGCAGGAGAGGGTAAGGTTTAGCACCCTGTAGCACCTTATTTTGTGAGCACTAGGCAGATGCAGGCAGGTTTCTGAAGGGAGGATACCTGCTGCAGACCAGTCACACCCTGAAGCTTGGGTATTGTCTGGGAAGAAGTGATGAGCATTAAGAGGCATGAAGGTCTCTGTTTCGATTGGGAAAACTTGTATTGATTTTTGTATTTGTAGATGGTTTGGCATAGTGGTTCTGAATGTGAACTAGAAAGCCCCATTGCTGGAGTTCAAATCCTGGCACTGCCTCTTAACTAGCTGTGTGGCCTTGGACAAGCTATATAATCCTTCTGATCCTCAGTTTCCTCTTTTGCTCAGTGGATAAGAATAGGATCTGCCTCTGAGAAATTTTTTTGAGGGTTAAATGAGTTACTTTGTGTGAAGTGCCTGAGCCTGTGCCTGTCACATAGTAAACACTTCAGCGTCAGCTCTTTTTATTATCTTAAATATAAATAATGTCTAGAGGAGAAAGTCCTGATCTTATTACTGTGAAGTGGCCCAAGTAAAGTTTCTTGATCCCAGGAACAGCCTATATATTGGCCACTTTACAACTCTGCTCATATAACCCAAGTGTGATAAAGAACTGAAAAGAGGTAAGGCAGATACTCTTTAGTTTACTGTGTTTCCCTCAAACTCTGCATGGTTTCTTTCATGCCATAATATGTAATTTGGGGAATTTTTTTGCATTAGGAAATTTTTATTTTATTGGTTCTTCTTAGTTATACAGTAGAATCCATTTTACTAAAATTGTATAAACATAGGCGATATCTTATTCTAATTAGGACCCCATTCATGTGGGTGGGCACAATGGGGTTCACTTAGGTTATTTTATATGCATACATAGGAAAATTATGTTAGATTTATTCCACTCTCCTTTCTATTCTTATCCCACCATGAAATTTTTGTAGTTAATTTAACTGTTCTTCTTTGTAAATAGCAAAATAGGTTCCTTAGGGAACATGGGTCTTGAGAGATATGAAAATGCATGGTAACAAATGATATATCCAGGCTGTGGACATATCAATTCTTATCATTTTGATGGTCTTCTGTGATATCTTATTCTTTCAAGTTAAGGATTTAAGTTGGCAGACAGTCATTCTCAATTTTAGGTTACATCTGTCATTGAAATTTGGGTTGATTGAAAGTCAAGTGAGAAAGAAGCATAGTTCCTTCTCACGCATGTTTTTCCTTGCAGGTGGGAGTCCCAAGGGAAGGGAGATGACAGATATACATCCCTAGGAAGATAAGAGTTTGAGTCACTTAGCATTTCTCTTATCACTGATCTGGATCATGTTTCCATTTAACTGTAGTTGCTGTCAGTGGTTAAATGTACTCATAGACTGGAATACCTTCTTAACTAAGATAAGTAAGCCACAAGGTTTTGTTTTGTTTCAGTTACTGTATGCTTGCTTAACTTTAAGAGTAAATTTATAATCTGATCATGGTAATCCCTTGTGTTTTTAATTCTTAGATGCATTGGTAAGCATACTGCATTAGCATAAACCAATCAGATGTATTGGAGGAGGGTTCTGATGAATGGGTGAGAAAAGGTTTCGTTTGTTAGGAAGATCTGTTATTACACAGAATTATAAAGTGACCCTAAAGTTTCTCTAATTCAGCCCTTTTCATTGCACACACACACACACACAAAGTCAAGGTCCTTAAAGTTTATTTTGGATTCATTCAAGACGTTTCTTTCTTTTAAAAAAAAAATTTTTATTCTTAAGTTTTAGGTGGACACAATATCTTCATTTTACATTTACGTGGTGCTGAGGATCGAACCCAGTGCCTCATGCATGCCAGGTGAGCATTCTACCACTGAGCCACAACCCCAGCCCCTCATCCAAGACATTTCTAATAGTTAATGACTTAAGATGATATAACAAGCCGGGTACAGTGGTGCATGCCTGTAATCCCAGCAGCTCTGGAGGCTGAGACAGGAGGATCATGAGTTCAAAGCCAGCTTCAGCAAAAATGAGGTGCCAGGCAACTCAGTGAGACCCTGTCTCGAAATAAAATACTAAATAGGGCTAGGGGTGTAGCTCAGTGGTTGAGTGTCCCTGAGTTCAATCCTGGCCCCCTCCCCTCAAAAAAAAAAATGATATAACAAGACAAGTCTTCTGAATGCTCTTCCACAGTACTGTACCATAGGTTGAATATCCCCAATTCGACGACCCAAAATCCAAGATTCTCTAAAATTCAAAACTTTTTGAGCATTGACAATCTATTAGTCAAAATAGTTTAAGATTTTGGAACATTTAGGATTTCAAATTATCAGATTAGGGATACTCAAATGGTAAAGTGTATGTAAATATTCCCAAATCCAAAAAAATCTAAAGTCTGAAACACTTCTGGCCCCAAGCATTTCTTTAAGGGGTAGTCAATCTATACTTATGTTCTCCTTCTTTGAATTCTTTGTTTGATTTTCAGTTACTCTTTTTTACCCAGCTCCTTTTTTTCACTAATAGGCATTCAACCAGTGTTTGAAGGAATGCACAAGAGCTGCAGTTTTTGGACCAGTATCCAGGGCTGGGTAGGGATTTGCTTTCTGTTGACAGTACTGTAAGGCAAAGATCTAGCTGAAAACATTTTCCCAGTATTTGACCTGATTTTGTGTACTGTTTCCTCCCAGGGTAGAGATTGATCAAGGTTAAATGGTTTGTCCCCATTGTAGAACAGCTATTGGCCAGATGACACTTATTGTCTGCCTGTCCCTTTGAACTAAATATATTTTTTTGCAGTACTAGGGATGGAATACAGGGTAGACTACCACTAAGCTACATCTCCATCCCTGTTTTTGTTTTAAGACAGGGTATCATTAAGTTGCTGAAGGCCTTGCTAATAAGTTGCTCAGGCTGTCCTTGAACTTGTGATCCTCCTGTCTCAGCCTTCCAAGTTTCTGAAATTATAGGCACATGCCACCAGATCCAGCCTGAATCTCCTTTAAATAACAACATTGGTAATTCCTGTTGCTGCTTTTAAACGTATTCTGGCATTATTTGCTGCTTTCTTGATCTGAAATTATAAAATGAAGCAGAAGTGCTTATTTTAAAACTAAAAGTTTTGTCAATAACATTGAGATATCTGTCTTTTTGCAGAAACAAGACATTTTAAGAAAATTTCTGATCCCTTTCTGTCCTAAAAGTTACTGTGGTATAAATTTCAGGTTGAGATTAGGCAAAATAATTATAACCCTCCCCCATTTTGTCCTTTGGGCAACCTTTGTTTTCAGTAAGAAATATAGCTGGTCCCTGGGGTGGCAGGAAATGTAGATAGATTTGTCTTATTCTGGTTCACCGGGTGGTAAGGTATGCTGTGTAGTTCTTCCTTGGATCTGGTCCCATACTTATTTTATACCAGTGCTATCACGCCAAAAGAAATAAATCCTGGAAGAGAGCCAAGTCTAGTTTATTACTTGCTAATAGGAAAATTCGGCTTGTGTTTTTTGGTAAGCATGAGCAAAGCCCAGTTATTTGACTGCTCTGAGATTTAACTCCATTCACATTCGGGACACTGACATATGAGCCATGTGTGAACAGCTACATTTTACCCTAGTTTACCTCCCCTAAATATGCCCCTGGATAGCTAGCTCTGCCTGCCCTACTAGTACTAGCCACATGTGCCAGACACTGGAACCCTTGTCCTCCCTGTCCCCATTCATTTCTAGTCTGCCTGAGTGAGCAGTGTTGGAGGTCCTCTCTTGTGAAGAACCTCAGAGTGCCTGTAGTTATAAACCAGCAGGTTGGCAGTATTTAGGGCACCTGGGATATAAAATGGTACTAGGACTGGGAAAAGATATTCCCTGTCCTATAAGTCTTTAGTGAAAAAATAATAAGGAAGTTTAGATATTGCTTCTGCTATAAATTGGATCTTGAGTGTCCCCTCACTTGTTTAGTGTTTCCCTTTCATGTTCTGGCTATCAAGTTAATGGTTTTACCTTGCCACAGGCACCTGCCATAATGTGTTACCTCACAATAGGCCCAGACAATTGTGGGCTGGAACCCTCAAAATTGTGAGCCAAAATAAACTTTTACTTTTTATAAGTCAATTATCTTATTTTGTTATAATATTAGAAAGCTAACACAGTTGCAATACCTAGAACAGTGTCTGGAAACAATAAATATTTGTTAAATGAGCAACTTAATAGATTATTCAGTTACTTTATTTTATTAACTAGTAAGCTTTCTCATTTTGTTAGAGAAAATAAAGATCTTGAGGGTTGCAGTAGGCAGAGTAGACTAAACTGCGGCTGTAAATAGATTCAGAGATGTGTAATGGATCAAATGCAATAGAAGTTTGTTCCTTGCTCATGTTCAAGGTAGATGTTTCTAGTTAGTGGGTAACTCTCATCCATTGAGTTCAGAAATTCATATTCCTCCCATATTATAGCTCTGTCATCTCCAAGGACCACATTACTGATAGCATTCAATTGGCAGAAAAGAGTGGAATAGCATGGATGAGAGTGTCTTGTGAAGTGAACCTGTAAGTGCTGAATATCACTTTGGCCAAAGTTCAATTATGTAACCACAGCTAAACCCAGAAGCTGGAAAATGTACATGTGTCCCCATGGTTATACTAAATTTTGAGCAACATTTTGGACATCTGTGTCATCTTTGAACTAAAATGCACCTGTAGCCCAACTTTGAGATTTAGAAGGGCTTTGCAAAGTTCCATGGTAAATTTTACTTGGTTTAAGTTTTCTTGCCAATGAAAACCAAGGAACATTAAGAAGATTATGTTTTCAACTACAAGTGAACAAAACCAGGACTTAACACTATATACTTAATATGATTTCTTTTTTTTTTTAAAGAGAGAGAGAGAGAGAGAGAGAGAGAGAGAGAGAATTTTTTAATATTTATTTTTTAGTTTTCGGCGGACACAACATCTTTGTTTGTATGTGGTGCTGAGGATCGAACCCAGGCCGCACGCACGCCAGGCAAGCGTGCTACCGCTTGAGCCACATCCCCAGCCCTTAATATGATTTCAACTGTTAGATATTCTTAAAAGATTCATAAGGAAACATGACAGCTAATTAATTGTGGTTACACTTCAGTGATGATATAATCAGTGATATTTCTTTTAGCCTGCTGCTTTCTATTTTTCTGTATTTTACGAAATCTCTATCTTGAACCTGTTTTACTTTTTTTTTCCAACTTGGAATATTGTTGTTTTTTTCTCACAATGTAAGAGCCTTATTTTGTATTTTTGTATGCATACTTATGATTTACTGAGATAGAATTTGCTTCTCAGAACTTTATATATATATGTGTGCCTTCACGTGTTCCTTTCATTTGTTAAAGTCAGCTGGATGTCAGCCTGTGTTGTTGGTATCAAGGAGTAATCACTAAAGAAAACAGAATCCATCCTTCATAGATCTTATATTCCAGTGGGGAAACAGGTAAAGAAGCAAAATAGCATGTAAGATGGTGGTAAGTGCTAAGAATGAAAAAATAAAGTGAGAAAAGGAATGTGAAATGTCAGTGGGATAGAAATTATAGATACAGTGGTCTGGGAAGGCCTTCTTAGAAAGGAATTTTTAACATAAAGACCTATGGCTAGAGGCTGGGGTTGTGGCTCAGTGGTAGAGTGCTTTCCTAGAACATGTGAGGCCCTGGGTTCGATTCTCAGCACCACATAAAAATAAATTCTTTTTAAAAAAAGGTATTGTGCCCAACTACAACAACAACAACATATATAATTTTTTTTAAAGACCTCAGTAGGCTAGTACAGAGCTAGTCAAGAAACTCCTTATGACTGTTAACCTGTGACAATCACATACCCAAGATCATATTTATTATCAATCTGCTCATATTCATCTGGATAACTAAAATCTTATTTACTTGTTTCTGTTGTTAGCTGGAGGACACATACAGATCTATACTCCTTAAAAACAACTCATAATTTTTTCAGACTCCTGCAGGCTGTGTCCTCAAAGCTTGAGGCAATGCAATAGTTAACTTTCTTCTGCCTAGTCTAATAAACTACACACTAATATTTTGTAAGACTTTAGTCGACATCTTGTCAAAACTCCATAGTTACCCTTCTATATATGAGTAGAGAGAGCTTATCATTTGTCTCAGGTCAGATCAAGTCATTACTGGAAATTGCCCATGACAGCCACACTGCAGCCCAGAGCAAAGGAAATAACAAATGTGAAAGTACTCTGCAGGACTCTAAGGAACTATATAGAAAAAAGGTGTTTTTTTTTTTTTTTGAGTAAAAATCATTTATTTCAAACTCAGCAAGACTGATAAGGGATCGCAAAATGTTATTTGTGTGAAGTCTGAGTATTAGTGGCACAATTAAAATGCAGTTTCAGTAATACTTTCTTCCCATATCCCAAAATAACTCAGTCTCTGAACTCTAGATCTTGACTACAGTCTTTCATCCAAGGAAAGCTCTCCTAAGGAAGACTGAGGAGTGAGATTTTTGCCCTCAATTTTTTATTTTTACTTTTCCTGATCTTCTGCCTTTCGGTATCATTTTTGAACCCTTTATGAGGTAGGGGTTGGGGTATAATTTGCCTGATTTTCACATTTCATTTGGGGAATTAATTAAAGGTTTTAAGGTTTCTTTTCTTATGTTGGCATATTGCCAAGAGTAAGAAGGCATGAGGAAGTTGGGCAAGTCATAAAATAATTATTGGAACAAAGTAAGGCAGTTCAGATTCCTGAGTTTCTGATATCTCATCTCTTAATTCTCTTGAAGATCTGAATATTTTTTTTCCTTTACTGAGATGTTTAGATACATTATTTGAACAAAAGAACCAGTTACTTCAAAATGTCCAGTATGTGGTAATAGATGCCACTCAGACTGCGTGTAGTGGAAACATTGGCAACAGTCTGCTCATTGTTTATCCTGTGCAACAGGAAATGGAAAGTAAAAGGAGCTGGAGAAGGCTATATCATACAGAAGGAAGTAGACATGTGCACACAATTTTGATTGGTAGCTTTCTAATTGCAGATCTAGGTTCACCTGAGCAGGTTCCTATTCCTAATAGACATGGAGATGTTTGGTTTGATTTTATCTTATCATTTGACTTTTTTTTTTAAAGATCTTTTTTTTAAAAAATATCTATCTTTTTAGTTTTAGGTGGACACAATATCTTTATTTTATTTTTATATGGTGTTGAGGATCGAACCCGTGCCTCGCGCATGCCAGGTAGGCGCGCTACCACTTGAGCCACATCCCCAGCGCTCATTTGACTTTTGATGTCGATTTATCATAGATTTTTATTTTCCTTGTGGCCAGAAATGGTTTCTTGAAATACTTCATTTTAGATTCCAGTTTTCACATGTGGTTATAATTCATTGAGTGAGATAGAACTATGAAAAAAGGAAATGTCACTAGCAGACTTCAGTGGCTTCAGACAGTTGACAGTAACGTGAGGTGGTGGCTCTTGAAATCAGGAGATCTGAAGTCTAGTCCTAACTCTCTCAGGACCAACTGTGTAAATTTAGGCAAATTGCTTAGTTACTCTGGAGCAGGCTTCATCTGTCAAAACAGGAGGTAGGATTCAAAGATCTCTCAAGACCCTTGCAGCTCTAAAATTTTTTGTTCTAACAAAATTTGTTCTAAATGGTAGGGTGAAGGATTATAAATTGTATACGTGAAGTGTCAGAATATAAAAAGTACAAACAGACTTTGTTGGTGAAAATGTTTTTCAAGCTTATCTGCTAACAAATAATTTATTTACTTTGGTGTATTCCTAGTTTTTGTTTTCTAAAGGTCCATACTACATCTGGTGATTTGTTACTTTTGTTACTAAAAATATAAAGGTTGATGGTTCACTTTCCACTCCACCTGAAAACATTAAAACTTGCCATATGAATTCATTGTTAAGGTTTTTTTTTTTTTTTTTTTAAGAGACAAGGTCTCACTGATTGTTTAATGCCTTCCTTAGGCTGACTTTGAATTCTTGATCCTCCTGCCACTCAGCCTCCCATGCTGCTGGGATTACAGGCATTTGCTACTGCGCCCAGCTCTGTTAAGGATTTGAAAAGGTATTAAATGCTTTTGCTCAACAGGGTATGTGTTTAATTTAAGTGAATTGGCATTTGAATTAATTAGCTCTGTAGAAAACACAGGCAGGGGTCTGGTGGAAAAGCATGGCTTTGAGTTTTATCTTCATTGCCAATAGTAGCTATGTGGTACAAACCTCATCTTTAGTAGGCTATTCAGAACTCTTGTCTTCAAAACTATTGTGTCCATCCCCTTCTTCCTGAATGAGTGAGCAAATTATTAAACACTGACATCAGAATTCTTGAGCATATGTGAATGAGCAGTGTTTGGCAACTGCCTCTGTTTGAAATGCTGCTCTGTGTTGGTTGTGATCTGAAGCATCTCCTTTTTTCCATGGAGTGCTCACCATTCAAACATGATAGATTTGGTAAAATGCTAGTTAGGTTGAGTCTTGCTTGCCTCCACTTGGTCACGTTTGTATGGAGCCAAAGGTAGTTTTGTTTCACTCTTTTTCCTCCTTTTTTTTTTTTTTTTAATGGTTTTTAGTCGATGTTCATGAAGAGGGTGAGTACTTGGAACTCTGCTGCCAATGAAAGGAAATCCTAAGGAAGTACATCTCTTTACAGACCTGTGCCTTACTGTCCTTTGGGCCCTCTGCTGGAAAAGGGGAATCAAGTCTCAAATAATTGCCTTTTTAATTGTATCCTCTAGTATTATATATTTAGGACCGTACTGTGAGTGTAAAACCTCTTGTACCTGCTTTATGATATGCAGTACTGACCGTGCTTTATCAGAGCTGTTTTTAATGATGTTACTCTAGAATGTTTTCTTTTCAGGTGATGATTGAGAAGCTAAAAAAAAAAAAAAAAATGGTGCCAGGTATCCCAACAGTGACAGAATTTTACTGTTTTCCTGGGTTTTGTTTTGTTTTTATTTTTATTTTTTTTACCTCCACCCCCCCTTTTAATGGAGTATGCTACATGTCTCTATAATTTTGTTTAGATGACTGCAGAACTTGGAAAAGCTGTTGATGCTATTGATGCATGACATACTGCTATTGTTGGTCTTTTAATATAAATACACACACACACACACATATATATATATATATAATTTAAATTTTTGGACACTTTAGCTGTGCTGTCAACTTTGGAAAAATTATCCCAGTTTACCATGTTGATTTGTCATTGTACAGAAATTAACAACCATATTGGTCTAGAAACGTTAAACTTAATTTTTTTCATTTGTACAGGGGTAATACACTATATTAAATATGTAACGTCTTGTCTGTGTGGGTTTGATTACAGAAACTAATAAAGTATTCTATAAATGATGAAAAAAATCTGTTGTGTTCAGGAATAAGATCACTTCAAAATGTCTAGTATGTGGTAATTAATGCCATTCAGCCTGTGGTGTAATTAATGAAAACATCTGCCTGTTGTCATTGTACAAGAGAAAGGCATCGAGAAAAGATTCCTATAGAGATCTCACAAATCCATCCTCTGTGGGGATGATGATCTGGAGGAGGGTCAGAAAGCCAGAAAACACATAGTGACTCTGAAAGGCTCTGAAAGGCTATAGCCTAGTAGCCTTTATAGTCTGTCTGTGTCTCCATTAGAGGTCATATGATGAAGGTACCATGAGGTTAGATGGAGTGTGGGATAGAATGTGCCCAACTTTGGTGGCAGGGGAAATCCTGTTTTCTGAAGTAGAGATAGCTGATGGATGAAAGCTGGAGTAATTAAATATGTGTGCTGTGTTTGTAGAGTGAACAGAAAATCTTGAAAAAGTTCTTTCTAATCAGAAACATAAAATGGTAACCATGTAAAAGAATGGATATGTTAATTAACTATAATAATCCTATTACTACATATATAGATCAAAACACCATGTACACCTTAAATATATGCAATTTTAAGAAGAATGTGGCTAGAATGAAGTCAGTTTAAGAACAAGCAAGGACAGTTTCAGGAGATTGCTGAGAAGTGATGTGTCATGCTTCCTTTTGCAGTTGATGCATGGTATTGTGAATGTGAAGATTCAGGATTGAATGAAAACAACCTTTTACCTTGGGCTATTCCTCTAGTAGACTCAGCTACCACCTTCCTTTATAGTTAAAAATGTTCTACTTGCCTTCATCATTTTGTTTGACAGCCACTTATACAGTGTATTTCATTCAGTGCCCAATAGGTTTCATCATCTTTGTGAACTCTGATCACTTGAAAGTGACCATCTGGGGTCCAGTGCCAGGACAGGTTCTGAGGCCAAGTCAGATTTAAGGAACAACTATGATACTGCTACTTATGTGTTTGTAGATATGGAAGAAGGAAATAAAGACACTTGAGTATGTTTGTTTATTTCTTTTTAAATTGAGGCATAATTCTCATAATTCACTCTTTTATAGTGTGTAGTTCAGTGGTTTTTAGTGTAATAGAAAGGTTGTGCATGTAATACCACTAATATCAAAAGCTGTTCATCACCCCCAAAACAAGCCTTGTGCACATTAGCATTCACTCCCTATACCTCCATTTCCCTAACTCTTGTTTTTTTAATTTTTTTTTTAGTTGTAGATGGACACAATACCATTATTTTATTATTTTATTTATTTATGTGGTGCTGAGGATTGAACCCAGTGCCCCACACATGCAAGGCAAGCACGCTACCACTAAGCTACAACCCCAGCCCCATTTCCCTAACTCTTGGCAACTAACAATACTTTCTTTCTCTACAGATTTGCCTATCTTGAGCCTTTATATAAATGGAATAATATGATCTCTGGACTTTTGTGTTTGGTTCCTTTCTTTTAGCATAATGTTTTCAAGGTTCATCTATGTTGTAGCTTATATCAGTATCTCATTCCTTTTTGCAGCTTAATAATAATCCATTGTATCCATCTACATTTTGTTCATCAGTTGATGGACATTTGTGTTATTTCTGTTTTTGCCTGTTATGAATAATGCTGCTGTAAACATTTGTGTACAAGTTTTTGTGTGAATATGTTTTTGTTTTCTTGGGTATTAACCTGGAAGTGAGATTGCTGGCTAATAGTAACTGTTTAACTTTTTGAGAAACTTCCGAACTGCTCTGCAAAGTGGCTATACCATTTGACATGCTTCCAAGCAGAACATAAGAATTTCAGTTACTCTGCATCCTAACATTTGTTTGCCTTTCTATTTTAGCCTTCCTAATGGGTGTGAAGTTGTGTCTTTGTGGTTTTGATGTTCATTTCTCAAATGACTAGTGATGTTGAAATCTTTTCTGTGCTTTTTGGCTATTTGTGTATCTTCTTTGGAGTAATGACTTAAGCTATAATTGCAACTTCAGCTTTTGCCCTCAGGGCAGTATTAATTTGTATAGTTATGCTAACTGCTTTATGATTAGAGAATTGGTATTTCTGAGTTTCATGAGAAAGGTAGATATGGAAGCGTTTAAACTTTAAAGCAGTGCTCCTTTAATTGTGGTCATATAATTTGGAATTTCATTTTTTAAAAAATATTTATTTTTTAGTTGTAGTTGGACACAATACCTTTATTTTACTTATTTATTTTTTACATGGTGCTGAGGATCAAACCCAGGGCCTCACACATGCTAGGCGAGCGTACTACCACTGAGCCACAACTCCAGCCCTAGTTTGGGAATTTCTTAGTTTATTTTAGTACCTTGAAAAATAAATCTTCAAACATATTTGGCCATTCAGTGGAATTTGTTATAGTATAGCCTTACATTGTTACAGCTCTGTTTTGTGTTCAAATCATTCTTGTGTATATCATTTATAGTCTTTTTTTTTAAACCTTTATTTATTTATTTATTTTTATGTGGTGCTGAGGATCAAAGGGGCCTTGCATGTACTAGGCAAGCTCTACTGCTGAGCCACAACCCCAGTCCCTCATTTGTAGTCTTAATAACACTACTGTGAGAAAGCATAAACAGGTGTTATTATCCCCATTTGTAAAAAGTAGAAGCTGAGACTCAGTTTGTAATTTGTCTAAGGTCACACAATTATTAGATTTAAAATTAAATCACAAGATGTCTACCTTTTTATGGTAATAAATTATTAATCATGTCAAGGATTTTGGGGGAAGGGTGAGCCTACATTGCCAAAAATCAGTAATAAGCCTGTCTCCAACTAGACATTTGATCCTGGCCAAGTCCCACCGATCCTTTATTGACCTCAGAAATCATTATTTGGATGGCTGTACTATAGAATGAATTGTAATTCTTCCATTTAATACCTTTAGCCTGGAACATGCCAAAAGCAAAATTATTTATCACTGTGTGTTTACTATATTTTGAGCACAAGACAAAGCTTGGAACCATAAAAAGAAAACAAGCAGCCCTTGGTTAGTTGGCCTTGGCCCTTCATGGCTACCTTTCCCCAACTCTGTATTTCTAAATTGATCTCCTTGGAAAACAGAAATTTTAAATGTAGAATGAATGAAGAGAAAGTGAGCTATTAATTTCAACCAAGTAAAAATTGACCTTGAGGCTTAAGGTAACCAAAAGACATTATATTAAAAGTTGAACATTACTTTCTTTTTTATTTTAAGGGTACCGAAGAGGAGCAACTTTTTAAAAAAATATATATTTTAGTTGTTGATGGACATTTATTTATATGTGGTGCTGAGAATCGAACCCAGTGCCTTATACATGCTAGGCAAGTGTTCTACCACTGAGTCACAACCCCAGCCCCAGATGAGCAGATTTTTAAATACAGTCTTGGACTGATTTAACCCATAAACAATCTTTTTAAGTGTTCTACCACTGAGCCACATCTGTAGCACTGTTCTAAAATTTTATTTTATGTTTTTTGAGACAAGGTCTCAGTATGGTACAGCGGCTGGCCTTGAACTCCTGGGCTCAAGTGGTCCTCCTACATCATCCTCCAAAGTAGCTGGGACTATAGGCACATATCATCACCCCATCTGGCTTATCCTTTCTATTTAACTTTAGTATTGTAGGGGTATACTTTAAAAAAAAAAAGTCTATTGATAAAAAAGATGTGAATTTTATGAACTTTGGAACATAGTTACCGATTCCCTTTTGAGCTATGATATTTACTTTTATTTTTACCATCTGGTATATCTATAACTTACAGTTTCATATGTGTAATAAGAATTGTAATGCATTCCACTGTCACATATAAATTAAAAATTAATTTAAAAAAATAAATAATTTTTTAAAATAAAAATAAAAAATTAAGGGGCTTGGGGTGTAGTTCAGAGATAAAGAGCCCATGGGTTCAATCCCCAGTACCCATAAACAAACAAAAAGTTTCCTACTAGGACAGTTGATGAAATTAAAATATGAATTTGCATTAGACAATAGTACGATATAAATGTTAAATTTCATGATTGTGATAACTGTATTATATTTATACAAGACGTGTCTATCTTTTAAACTGGTATAATGCTTAAGGCTTGCAACTAGTTCTCAAATGTATTAGCACATAAATGAATGACTGAATGAATAAATAAGCATATGTATTTGTTAGAGAGAGAGAAGAGACAAGAGAGAGATTAAACAAATGAGACCCAATATTAACAATTGGTAAATCTAAATTTCAGTTAGACAAGAGTAATAAGTTCAGCTCTATTATACAAACATGTTGATTATAGTTAATAATAAAGTTTTGTAAGGTCTGGAAAATTGCTGAGAGTAGATTTTAAATGTTTTATTACACACAAAAATGTAATAAATATGTGAAGTAATGGAAAAAAAACAGTTTTAGAATTTAGAAAATGTGTGATATCTTTATGAAGCTTTTACTGTTATGTTGCATGTCTTTTCAAACTTAAAATTATGAGCCCTTCTGATATGAGTCACTATCTTGAAAAGTTGACCTTTCTTTGAAAACAAAATGATATCAAGCACAGTACCATCCTCCATAGCGTGACCCATTTGCCCCAAATCAGCATCACACCTACTCTAATCACTTTTATCAGAACATTTTATGTAACAAAAGTTACATTTTAAAAAGTTTTAAAAAAAAAGCAGTGTCCTCTTGTTGGAGAAGATATTTGTTAAAATTTGTTTACTTTAAAATACTTTTAAAAAATTATATGCACTCATGTATACTTTTTATTTTACATGATTTTGGGTAGAACCAAATGGTGATTATACTTCTTCTCATGACTGAACATACAGATCAAAAAGACATGAGGATGTAACTCAGTGGTAGAGCATAGGCTTACCATGTTATGAGGCCCTGGATTCAATGCCCAGCACTGGAAAGAGAGAGAGAGAGGTAGAATAGGACTTGTAGGTAAATGATTTCAGTAATTTTGTAGTGTGAGTTGATTCTGTCAGGAAACTTTGGGATGAATAATGTAACACTGTTGTAAGATTTTCAGTAGCAAAAGTTCAGAAGAAAGATAAAGCATGTCAGCAAAAAGCACAGTGGTCCATTCTCATCTGATGGTTGTAAAAGCCTTAAAGATAGTGAGTGTAAAAGAGATGAGGCATAACCATGAGCTCCTGCCTTAGTGTGTCTATTGGAAGCCTCAAAATGTCATCAGCTTTTTCTGCCCTTACTACATTTCTTACCTTGCTTTTTCATCCTTCATATAAAAGATGTTTCTAGGCAGTTTCCATTTTAGTTCATATACATTTTGTCATTTATGAAGTTCTTTTTTTTCCCCGAGACTGCTTTGGTGTTTTGTTATTTTTTTTTAAATTTTATTAATTTTTTTTTAGTTGTAGATGGACAGAATACCTTTGTTTTATTTATGTGGTGCTCAGGATCAAACCCATACCTCCCATGGATGAGGCAAGTGCTCTACCACTGAGCTACAATCCCAGTCCCCTGTTTTATATGCTTCTCTGTCCCAGAAGGGCTAGATCCAGTGGATCTTCTGCAGGACTTTTCTTTGGGTCTCTATCCTGTTTCCAGTGGCTTTTGACTGGCCTTCTGCTTCTTTGCTTTTATCTTTTTCTTTTGGTAATGAAGCCAGTCTGTGTTCAGCTATGCAGTTATAGGTCCATTTCCTGGAAAGGGTCTTCATTCTCCTTTTAGAGATCCTGAAAACTGATTTTTTTCTAACTTAGGAATTCAATAATTCAGAAATGTTTTAGTGAGACAGAGGCCCTGGGGAAGTTATCTGCAGAAATCCTAAATTTGGAATTTCTTCTCTTTTTCTTTCTTTCTAAAAATTACAATTTTCTTTTAATTGATGCATAATAATATATTTATAGAGTACAATGATATTTCAATATAAGTATATATAAACTATAATCAGATCACAGTAGTTGACAGAGCCATTGTTTCAAACATTTATCATTTCTTTGCACTGGGAACATTCAGAATCCTATTAGCTATTTCGTGAGATACAGTTAGTTGTTATCAACCATAGTTATCCCACTGTGCTCTTACAGAACATTAGAAGTTATTCCTCCTATCCAGCGGCATCTCTATTAACTATGAACCACCCTTTCTCCATCCCCACCCCCACTCCTTACTCTTCGCTGTCTCTGGTAACCACTATTCTACTTTCTGCTCCTATGAGATCAACTTCTTAGTTTTCCACAATGAGTGAGATCACACAGTATTCACTTTCTGTGCCTAGCTTACATCACTGAACAGTGCCCTCCAGTCTCAATCGCAACCTGTGCAGCTGACGGTATTGGTGTCCTTCTTTGTGGAGTGGGCTGGCTACAGAATAAAAGCTAAGAGAAAATGACGGAAAAAAACCCCACAGTATATGGGAAGTAATTTTGAAAAGTGGGGGCAGGACAGCTCTTCCATCTTAGGGATCGAGCTTCCACACTGGAAAGAGAGATGGAGCCTGTGCTTGCTTCATTTACATGGGGGAACATCAAAGGTTTTTCATAGTATGTTTTTTGCCAAATAAGGTAGGAGGTGGGCTGTCCAGTTCCCAACAGGTTACACCCAACTCCTGAACTGTGAGAGTTCTCTCTAGTAGAGTGAAGACAGAGATCTCTTGCCTTGGGCAATCTGATACCCACGGGAGAGCTGGGATAGTTTCCATGGCTCGGTACTGAGTAAAGACCCCTCAAGTAGCTCATGGGTGGCTCCCCACACTCCAGGATCATCCATCTTGACACAAATGACATAATTTCATTCTTTTTCTGACTGAATAATATTCCTCTGTGTGTGTATCACATTTTCTTTTTTAAAAAATATTCTTAGTTGTAAGTGGATCTTTTTAATTTTATTTATTTATATGCAGTGCTGAGGATTGAACCCAAGGCCTCAACCATGCCAGGCAAGTGCTCTACCATTGAGCCACAACCCCAGCCCTTCACATTTTCTTTATCCATTGGTAGACTGCGATTCCATATCTTGACCCTTATGAATAGTGCTACAATAAACACATGAGTGCAAGTATCTCTTCAGCATACTGATTTCTTTCCTTTGGATATAGGTGTAGTGTGGGGTAGTTCTATAGGAACCTCCATACTGTTTCTGTTATGGCTGTACTTAAACTCTCACCAACAGTGTGGAAGGTTCCTTTTTCTCCACATCCTCTCCAGCATTTGTTATTTTCATCATTCTGTTAATAGCCATTCTAATTTGGGTGAGAAGATCTCTCATTATGGTTTTGATTTGCATCCCCCTGATGATTAGTGATGTTGAGCATCTTGTTGGCCATTTGTGTATCTTCTTTTGAGAAATGGCTATTCAAGTCATTGGTCTGTATTTCATAAAATTTTGTTGTTGTTGAGTTGTTTGAGTTTCTTATAAATTCTAGATTTTAATCTGTTATTGAATGATAATTTACAAATATTTCCTGTCATTCTTTAGTTGTTTCTTTACTCTGATTGCTTCCTTTGCTGTGCAGAAGTGTTTTAGTTTGACATAATCCTATTTGTCAATTTTTGCTTTTGTTGCCGTGCCTTTGAGATCATATTCAAAAAAGCTTTGCCTAGACCAATGTTCTGAAACATTTTACCTGTATTTTTGTCTACTAGTTTCAGATCCTAAATTTAAATCTTTCTTCTATTTTGAGTTGATTTTTGTATAGTTTGAGAGATGGAAGTCTAGTTTCTTCTGCATATGGATATCCAGTTTTCCCAGCACCATTTATAGATGAGACTATCATTTCTCCAGTGTAAGTTCTTGGTGCCTTTTGAAAATCAGTTTGTTGCAAATACATTGCTTTATCTCTGGGTCCTCTACTCTGTTTCACTAGCCTGTGTGTGCTGTTTTGGTTACTGTAGCTTTATAGTATGTTTTGAAGTCAGGTATTTTGGTACTTCAAGCTTTGTTCTTTTCCAGGATAGCTTTGGCAATTCAGGATCTTTTGTGGTTCAACACCAATTTTAGGAGCATTTTTCTCTCTTTCCGCTAAGAGTGTTCGTGCCAGCCAGGCTTGGCAGCACGCATCTATAATCCCAGCAACTCAGGAGGCTGAGTCAGGAGGATTGCCAGTTCAAAGTCAGCCTCAGCAGATTAGTGGGGCACTTAGCAATTCAGTGAGACCCTGTCTATAACAAAATGTAAAAAAGGGTGGGGATGTGGCTCAGTGGTTCAGCATCCCTTGATTCAATCCCTAGTACTGAAAAAAAAAAATGTTCATGCCATTTTGATAGGGATTGTTGGTGGTTGTGGTTGTTTTTTCCCTATATTGAATTTTGAGAGGTTTTTAAAAATGCATTTTGGATATGAGTCTGATATCAGTGTATTGGAAATATTTTCTTAGTCTCTGGCTTGCTTTTTTATTTTATTAATGGTATCTTCTGAAGAGGAGATTTGAATTTTGATCAATTTAACTATTTTTTTTCTTTTATGGTTAACATTTTTTGAACCTTAGAAATCTTTGCCTACTCCAGGGTATTAAACATTTTTCTCCTATGAGTTTTATCTTCTTAATTTCTACATTTAGGTCCTTGATCCATTTTCATATTAAATTTTGCATATGACATGAGGTATAAAGATCTGTGGGAGACCAACCTTCTACGTAACTGAGTTACACTCCCCGGCTGGGTGCTGAGGTGCTCAGTCACAGAAATGTGGCAGAGCTTCCCCACCCTTCTTGGGTTCAAGGGTCGAGGGTCGGTGTCTGGTGCATGGGTGTGTCTTGCTACAGCCCCATGGGTGAAGTTATGCTCACCTGTTCCTTTGTAATATAACCCCTTGCCCTGTTTAGGATAGAATCTTCCATGGAAGTGCCTTGTGTGTGGCCCTTTACTGTGCCCTTGGGTGTGGCCTACCGAAGTGTTAGTGGACATGAAGATAGACTCAGCCCCCTGAAACCTGACCCCTTGCCTCATTTGAATAGTTTCTCCTCAATAAAAGGCGTCAGCGCACATGCTCTCGCTCTCTCTCTTCCTGCGGACCCTTAAGGTCAGAGGAGCTGTCAAAGCGACCCCAAAGAAAAAGGTATTTGTGGGCTGGGGATGTGGCTCAAGTGGTAGCGCACTTGCCTGGCATGCGTGCAGCCCAGGTTCGATCCTCAGCACCACAAACAAAGATGTTATGTCCGCCGATAACTAAAAAATAAATATTAAAAAAAAAGAAAAAGGTATTTGTGTCTCTTGTGTGGTTATTTCGTGCAGCCCAGTCAGCCCAGTTTACCTGGAGTGACCCCTGAGCCTTTTAGTTGTGAGAACAGAAACCCGGCAGAGATCCAAATTCATTTCTCCCCCATATGAATATCTAATAATCCTTGCAAAAATTTTTGAATTTTTTTTCCCTATTGAATTACTGTGTAGCTCAGTAGTAAAGCACTTGCCCAGCACATGCGAGGCTCTGGGTTCAGTCCTCACCATCACATAAAAATAACACAATACCTTTATTTTATTTATTTATTTATCTACAACTAAAAATTTTTTTTAAAAAAATAAGTTGATCATGTGTTAGATCTATCTTTACTTTCTGTGTTCAGTTTCATTGATCTATATGACTCTGCAATATCACACTACTATGATCATTGTAATGTTATAGTAAGCCTTGAAATCAAATACTACATATCTTCAAACTTTCTTCTTTTTCAAAATTCTTTTGGATATTCAATGTACTTATGATTTTTTTTCTCTTTCCACACTTTTTATTGGTGCAGTATTGTGCATAATGATGGGATTTGTTGTTACATATTTGTATATGCACATAATATAACAATATAATTTGGCCAAATCACTTCCCCATCCCTCCCCTTCTCCCACCCTCTGATCCCTTTCCTCTACTGATCTCCTTTTGATTTTCATGAGATCCTCACCCACCACCTTTCTTTTCTTTTTTCCTCTCTAGCTTCTACATGAGAGAAAACATACAACCCTCGATCTTCTGAGGAAACTCAGTGTTATTGAATTATTTTGTTTGAAGCTTGCTCTTATAATTCTTTTTGTATATTTCTGGATTTGACTTGCTGATAATTTGGGTCCATTTATGGAACGAATCAGGCAGGTGAGCAAATAGGCCACACCATCCATTTTAGATATGTGGAAAAAGTTTGAGCACATTCAACAGATACTAAATACCTTAATGAAGCCTGCAGTTATACCCACAAATAATGTTTTTTTCATCTGTCCTTTGAAATGTACTATCACCAGAGACAGCAAATGAATATGTAGGGCAAGGTTTAGAGATGAGTTTGATTAAACCTTGAGTTTTTTGAAGTCAGGGGCTTTATCTCATTCATTCAACTAGTGTTAACAAAGGCCCAAATTACAGTGGCTTATACAAATTGAGTTTATTCTTCTCACTCAGGCCTACTACTGCTCTTACTCACAAAAGGCTGCTTTTCTACCTCACTGCTCTATCAACCAAGGACGTGACCTTAGGTGTTCTCATGGTCTTCACAGACTGTATCCACATTTCAGCAGCGGCAAAATGGAGACAGGGATCTGAAAGAAGAGAAGCAAAGATTGCAGGCCAGCTAGCTTCTAAGGAAGGTACCCAGAAGTTGCCATGACCATGTGCATACCATGTCACCCACTGGAACTTAGTATGTGGTCACAAGTTTTGGGGTTTGAGACAGGAGTTATGGAGAATAAATAGTTGTTTGCTGTTTATTGGGAAATGAAATAGATGTTTACTTAAATGGTTGTTTTTTAAAGTGTAGAAGTTCCTGAATCAAGGTTATTTGCAACTTTTATCTTTCTGAGTTTCCTGGAATAGTAACAATATATTTAAAAAAGACAGTGGAAAAGTCATGTTTACATACACAGTAAGCTGTGTGTGTGTAAGTAGTTTTGGTTCTCAATACCTATGTCCTTAGGACCTAGCATGGTGCATGGCACATGATTGTAATAAGTATCTGTGACTAGTATATTACTAGCTCATACTGAGCTATACAAAAATATTTTCTTTCTTCCTTTTCTTTTTTGCAGTGCTGACTTGAACCCAGAGCTTCATACATGGCAAGTGCTCATCCATAAGCATCCCCTAGCCTTATTTTCTTTATATCCTTATTCTATGAGCTTTTTTCTATTTTAAATTCTTTTATTTTTACTTTTTAAACTTGTTTTAAGACATACAAACACATTTTAGCCTAGGCCTGTACAGGGTCACCACTATCACTATCTTCCACCTCCACTCTGGTCCCACTGGAAGTTCTTCAGGGCAGTAATGTGCATCTTCTGGAACAAACCTGTTTTACCATTATTTTTTTTTCTTTTTTTTTTAATCAGTGGGAAGAGTTCACTGTAAAATAATGATTGTAAAGTATAATAAATCCACAAACCAGTAACATAGTGGTTTATTATCAAGTATTAAGTACTGAACATAATTGTATGTGCAGTGCAGTGGGTTTGTTTACACCAGCATTACCACAAACATGAGTAATGTGTGATTCTTCAGTCTCACCAAGACTCTGATGTCACTGGGCAACAGGATTTTTCAGCTCTGTTGTCGTCTTATGGAGCCACTGTTGTGTATGTGGCCCTTTGTTGACTGAAATGTAGTTGTGTGGCCTGTGAATATAGTTCCTGTTTTTTGCAGATGAGGACCGTGAAATAGAACTCAGGTGGTAGAGCCAGGTTCAAATCCTTGTCTGATTTCCAGAATTCTTTTTTTGTAGAGAGAGAGCAATAGAAATCTCAGGATTTCAACAGGGTGTAAACAGCCCTCCCCGAAAGATGGTTCTGGTGTAGCAGTTGATAACCTGTGTCCATGAAGGGCTTTTTATCCCCTGCCACCTCCTATAAAGCTAATTGGTTCCCACTGACCTGTGGGTCTCTGCCTCATGCTGGACACCTGACCCTCCTGAGTGGACTTCAATAAACAAAGTTTAATGTGTTTTACCTCTTTTTGCCTTTTATAGATGGATCTGTCTGTAGAAACCCTCTTTAGCTTCATGCAGGAACGCCAGAAAAGATATGCGAAATATGCTGAGCAGATCCAGAAAGTCAACGAAATGTCTGCCATCCTCCGCCGCATACAGATGGGCATCGACCAGACGGTGCCGCTGATGGAAAGGCTCAACAGCATGCTGCCTGAGAGCGAGCGGCTAGAGCCCTTCAGCATGAAGCCGGAGCGAGAGCTCAAGCTATAGCACTGCTGGTTCCCACCTGCCAGGCTGCTTTTAGGAGGCAGAGATGCCAGTAACCCAGAGGACATTTGGAGCCCAAGTCCTGTGGTATGACCAAGGCCTGAAGCTGGTACAAGGTCTGGGTCCTCACTGCAGTGGACACTGCATGGACTGCCACTGCCAGCATGGACTGTCTTTGCCCATCTCTTTCCCTTGATGCGAATGCCCTGTGTGAAACGAACAGAACTGATTCTTGGTGATAACTGAAGTTGGAACATTACTAGAAATTGTTTTAAATGCTGCATGGAGAGTTATTTTTTGTTTTCTTTTTTGTTTTTTTTATTGACAGTATATATATTCTAGTGTAGCTACTGGAGTGAAAACATAGAAAAGGGAGAAAAATTTTTTAAGAAGCTATGTGTCTTCAATGCCCTTGTGAAATTTTACTCAGGCTCTGGGTTATGGGTTATAAACATGAAAAAAAATTAATCCAGATCTTTGCGTTCTTACTGTTTCCATTCCACTTCCATCACATCAAATCTAAATCGAGAATTCCCTCTTTCTATCCTGATGAAACACCGCCTGCCTTGTTGTCTACCAGGTTGTGGTGTCCCTTACATTTCATCATCAGAAAATGAAGACTCCCTTTCTCCACCTTCTGGAGATTCGTCTCATTGATTATTGGTTTCCTTGATGTAGGCATAGTTTAGGTTTCTTTCTATTACATCATCACAGGCAGGACTCGTTTTTGTTTTAACCATTATTTAAAAAAAATTTTTTTTAGTTGTACATGGACACAATACCTTTTTTTTTATTTGTTTTTATGTGGTGCTGATGATTGAACCCAGTGCCTCCCACGCCAGGCGAGCGCTCTACCACTGAGCTACAACTTCAGCCCTAACCATCATTTTTTAAAAAATAACTTTTATTGGGTTGAGGCTGTAGTTCAGTGGCAGAGCGCTTGCCTAGCATGCATGAGGCACTGAGTTTGATCCTCAGCACCACCTTAAGAAATAAAGGCATACTGTCCACTTTACAATTTTTTTAAAAAAATAACATTTATGTGGTGCTGAGGATTGAACTTAGTGCCTCACATGTGCTGGTGCTAGGCAAAAGCTCTACCACTGAGCCACAACCCAGCCCCCCGACTGTTTTTTATCAGCCTAGTAAACATGTGGGACATGAAGGCTTTGACAGCAGTCTATGGAGATCACTCACTCAGCAATTCAGTTAATTGAGCTTATCCCATGTGCTAGATAGACATTGTGCCAGGGATACAGACATGGCTATGCAGCCTCTGCCCTTTTGTTTGTAAAGAAAAAGACAAAACACAAAGTACTGTTGAATTTCTATGGGAGTAGGAAATGAAGCAAAGTGCTTAGTGCAGTACTTTGCATGTCATGGGTATTCTTAGGGGAAGAAAGGACTGAAGAAGCAAAGAAATAAGAAGTAGAAACAGCCCTAAGCAGGCAAGTGGAGACCAAGAGCCAGGGTTAAGAAAGTCCCTGGTCCAAGTCTTTATGTAGGCCTCTGCCTCATGCACGTTTTCTGGCATCTCCTTCCCCTAGATGTGGGCAGCAGCCTCGCCCCCAGCTCCTCCAGCTCCCGTAGAACTCCGCCTTTGGTATTTCTAAATTTTAGATCAGGTGTAAGTATTAGCTTTTCTTTCAGGTCACCTGTAGCAGTGAGGATGAAGGCTTAGACAAGGAGACTGCCAACTTGGGTTCTGGTGAGAGGTGTGAGCCTTCAGTTTATTGTTTGGAGGCCTCAGTTGTCCACACTCTTCCCCCATTAGGACTTACATTCCTTCCCAACTCACAATCTTCCTGTGCTCAGATGAAGCAGAAACAGCCAACAAAGACTATCTTCTCAGCTTCTATAACTGCTTCAGGTCAAATCCTTTGAACCTCATATTCTATATCATTCCTAGTGGTTTTTTTCGTAACTGAACCCTGACTGGGACCATAACATTACTCTTCAATATTTTACTTTTTTCTAATAGATTCTGGGAATTTTTTTTTTTTTCAAGAAACTGTGATGGGTCTTTCTTGGTTAGTACTCACTCAGTGACCTACCTGGCCACTACAGGATCCTCCAGGGTTGGGAAGTCAGCTTGGAGTTGTGAGAGAGATCTGGGTGGAAGTTTCTAGCCTCGACTGGTAAGCCATTTGGTTTCCTTGAGCCTGTATTATACTTTGGATTTTAAACGTCCCCCAGAGGTCCACATGCTCAAGGCTTGTTTGCCTACAAATGGCAGTATTGGGAGGTGGGGGAGTTTTTATGGAGGTGGGAACCTAACAGAAGGAAATTAGATCACTGGCGGTGCGTGCTTGAAGAGCTACTGGGGACATTGGCCTTTCTCACACTCTTTTTCTTCCCGAATGCCATGAAGTGAACAGGTCTTCTCCACCACATGCTCTCGCCACAGACCCAAAACAACAGGGTCAAACGACTACAGACTGAAAATCTTTCCTCCTCATAAATTACATCAGGTGGAGCCAGGGTTGTGGCTCAGTGGCAGAGTGCTTTCCTAGCATGTATGAGGCACTGGGTTTGACCCTCAGCACCACATAAAATAGATAAAATAAAGGTCTATCAACAACTAAAAAATATTTTTAAATTATTTTAGAGAGATGAAAAGCTGACATACCAACCTTTTCCTTCTGGCAAGTCTGCAGTTCTAAAAACTAAATATTTAGCAGCAATGAAGAACATTTTTCTTGTCTGAGCAATAGTCCTGAGTCTTAATAATCTCTTTGGACACTCAGGGATCACTCTAAATATTCTGCCACATTTTTTTCATATCAGAAATCTAGACCTTCCCTATTTCCCCCTTAGTTTTTTTTTCTTTTATTTGTTCTTAGTTATATATGACAGTAGAATGTATTTTGACATGTACATACATGGAGAATAACTTCCCATTTTTGTGATTGTACATGAGGTGGAGTTACACTGGTTCATATTGAACATAGGTTTGTATTTTTAGTTGTCAAACTAGTCCTCCAAATTCAGAGCTCCCAAAGGAAAGCTTCCTTCCTTTTAATTATAAATTAGGTATTGACTCTCTTAAAAGCCTATTTTGCTTGTCTATCAATCTGTTCATCTGTACTTATGACCACTGTAAAAAGGGTACTATACTACAAAGTTTTATTAGGTAAATTAGGTCAGTAGAAGCTGGCCTTCACCCTTTGTGCATATAAATTTATAATATGTGAGTTGTAAAGTTGGGAGCAGAAAAGTAATATTCAAAGAAAAAGACCTAACACATTAGTGGTTAATGTCAGAAAAACAAAACCTGACAACAGTATTTAAAATACCAGTGAACATTTTGAAGCTAAAAAATTTTTTGTCATCTTGTCCCAGAACACTCTGCCCTTCACAAACTGTCTTTATGGATACACAAGACTCCAATTTGGCCATATTTGTCTCCACATCTCAGAAACCTTCCCTATTTCCCCCTGGTTTTTGTCTAATTGTAGGTGTCAGATCCAAACCAGCCCTCTCCCAGCTGCTCGTGTGTTCTCTAAATGCCTCTAGCTCTACCTAGAGTGAACAGTTCGCTTGACCTTCAGGCCTTCTCAAGATCTAAGCCTTTTCACCTGAAGCCTCTTATACAAACACTTGTTGTTCTACTACCCTCCATCTCTGGAGACAGTTATTTCACATTCCCTTTATTCTTCTATCCCACCCATTTTTTTCCCTGCAATGTCCTCACCAAGGCACCTCTGGTATTGGCCTACCCTGGCCAGTCCTCCTTACTTTCAAATTTTCTTAAGTCCAACTGCAACTTACTCAGGAACCTTTTACAGTTCACTTTAGTGAGGTTACCTTGTGAGTCTTTTTTAGTCATTCCATCTGCTGCATTAAGGTAAATAGTTCATTCCTGTAAGGCATGATTTTTACTGCACTAATGAGCATATCCAGTGTCACAGGCTGAGAGGTAGGCCATTAGAGTACCCATGGCAAGGATAGAATAGATCCTCTGTTTGATTCCTCCATTTTTCCTGAAATAATTACAAAGTCATTAATTTTATTTTTCTTCCAAAATCAATCAAAATATTTACCAAGTCTTTGGTTTCTACAGTGTACTGTGCCTTAGGTATACACAGAAAGAAGGCAGCCAATGATATGTTAGCCAGCGATCCAGTATTCCGTGTGAATGGTAGTAGATATATCTGACACTATCACCACTTTATTTTGAGCTAAACCTTATTTGAGAATAGCAGAACAGGTTCCACCACACCCTCCTTTGACAACTTGGATGATGCTATTTGTCAATTTTACAGCTGCAAAGAAAGGTCCTTCCTCGTATTTATGTATAAACAGGTACCAGTTTTTATTTTATTTCATCATATTAACATACATGACACATCAAAATGAGAAATGCACAATTTAACCATTCAACAGCTTGCCTTGCTCCAAAAGAACACTATATTCATATTAAACATTTATACAGTCTTTCCACCTAACTTTACAAATGTCCTAAATCAATTTCCAGCATTTCTCACACAGAAGCCTATTTCAACTCTTTAAAATCACCATTCTGTATCATCCTAGTAGACTCCAGGGGTTCCCCTGTGATTCCATGCTGAAGAGAACCAGCCTCCACATCACCCACAGACCCGAGCAGCTCCAGGACTTGCCTTGGAGGCTGCCCCTTCGGCATGGTAATCTTGATTCCAAGAACTGATTATTGGACATAAATGATCAAGGACTGACAGTTGTAGTGTATGACTATATCACAGTTACAGGAAGGAAGGGGGACCATAGCCAACAGAAACCCTAAATGACACAAGGCAAATTTTTGCCCAAAGATCTATTGAACCTGAGTCCCCCAAGCCTCCTGAAACCCTTAACGATGGAGCTATAGCTTTCATTTCTTAAAAAATGTTTGACAGATGTAACCAGATTCTGGAAGCGGGGAACTGTTAAACATTCGGTGTGTGTATACACAACACACCAGAAATTACTTTGTGAAACCTTGAGAATATCTGATTACATAAAAGATTTAAATGCGTATATAAAAACTCAGATCATTTCACAGAAATTTGTCAGTACAGTAATAATGTGCTCCCTATGCAGTTCATGCTCTTTTGTGTCCATTTTATACCCACATCATAGCACATTATTTGTACATAACCAGTATGTCTGTGAAGCTCATAAACCCCATGATCAAGCCAGTCAGTTCTGAATCGTTATTCTGTGCTAGTTTTAGCAGTCACCATAGGAAACAAATCACAGCCTAGTCCAAGGAATATCCATTTCTCAAACATAGAAAAACCTGAGATATAAGTCAGCAACTAGCTACACTTACAGTAAAGGAAAGAACAATAACACCTGTCCCACTTCCCACCCCCCCAAAAAAAAGCTGCTGACATGAATTAAGGCTTCAAAAGAGGACCATACCGTAGTTGATAAAACATAAGCCAAGAAATTTAAAAGCAAATACATACTATCACTTGTGTACTTGTTCTAATTACCTTCTATTTTCAGCTGCCAGGATTGATTCCATACAGTGATTGTAGGTCAAGGACTGAGAAACCATCTTGGTCTTTTTCCATCTTGATATGTTTTACTAAAAACATGCCAGGGATAGTTTTCAAAATAGCTTGGCTATGGCTTTCCACTCTACTCACAACTGAACAAAATTCAACAGCCTTCTTCTCACCTTCCTAAACTGTTTTACTGAGTTTTCCTTGCTTCCTAAAGCCTCTCTCAACTCTATTAGTACATTTAAAAGTATGCGGAGATTTTAGAAATACCACCCTCATCACATGCCAAGAGGAGATGTTCCATCAAGGAAATAAGTTTCCTGTTTCTCCTCAGCATTTTTTTTAACCTTAATATTTCTATAGTTCCCCGCCTAGGTGGTTTCCTATAAAATTCTTCCTGTTGTTACATTTTTACAAACTGGATCCATGCAATGAAATAAATGGAAAATATCTACTTTGGCTGAGAACTTGAAGGATCTGTCACTCTGCTATGAACCCAGACAATTCACATTTGACTTTAAACCAAGTTAATCTTTAATGAAAGGATTAACAATCCCATTTTAAACAATTCTTTGATTCATAAAAGGGAGGTAGACTTGTTTAGCCTCCCAATCTTGGCTTAAATCATTATACTGCCAGATTCCTAGCTAAAGTGAATCCTAGATGGTTTCTCTTCTCTTTCTTTAAATAAAGCTGAAAAGAAGAAAACAACCTACTCCATCCAGGCCCAACTGGAATTTTGTGCATAGAGAGTTTTAAATTGTTCTGAAAAGTATGACTAGCTACCAACCTATTCGCAATGCCTAGAAAACGGGCTCCCAGACATGGTAGTGGTGAAAGCCCCGACTGTCCTGTCTGAGGTACTGGGTTTGTTCTAAAGTAGATCTGGACGAGGCCCCTAATGGTCCATGCAGCAGAATGATGCTTATGTCACTCAGCTGTCAGGTGAGCTTGGATTTGTGAATCAGTTTGGATAGGATCATTTCTCTTGGATTTAACCATTAGGTTCTGTCCCTAAGAGGTCTACCCACCCGACCCACCAGTGGCTCAGTCTCAGCACTAAGGTGCACTATGGAAGGGACTGGACAAAGACAAATATTTGAGATCTCATTGTAGCACAACGTGAAAATGGTATGGGATTTTGTCCTCTGACATCAAAGTTGCTTCTGTAGGAGCAATAAATGTGCAATTCACGGAATACAAGTTGGTTCCTCTGGTTAGGGGGATTCTAACATCTGCCCTTCCACTTTTCTTGAGAGAAATATTAGCTCATCTCTCAAATGCAGATGCTAAGAGAACTGTGTTGATCCACCTTTTGCTTTTACACCACAGCTCCATTTTCCAAAATATATATGTATGTACATATATATATTTCAGATTTACAGGGAATATTTTTGTGGAAAAAAAAAAAACTCAATAGAAGTCACAAGTGTCTTTCTTCTCAGGAGACCTCAATGATTTCCATGCTGCCTGAAAAGCTAGACTGACTGCCCACTTTCCCCAGCTCTTCCCGCGACCTGTTCTCTGACATGATGCTCTCTCCAAATTCCATTTGGCAGCTTCTACGTTTAAACTGCTTTTCAAAGGGGCTCTCTTCGTGCCAGCTCCGCCGTGAGTCAGCTCTGTCACTTGGCTTCTGCCGTCTGCGCACAGAATAGACTTGGTCACTGCAAGTGGGCAGCTGGCTACAGCTGTAGGCAGAATAACTGGCATTGCCTCCATAGATGGCTGAAGCAGAGTAAAAGTGAGAGGACTCTGTGGCAAAATACCAACTATTGGTCAAGGAGGGGGTAGAGGTCTGGGGAGCCAAGATATCTGAGTGCCAGCCCTTGAGGCCCAGCCCAGCAGCAGACTTGGTGAGGTGTTGCTGGCTGGTGGAAAGGCCGAAGAGGAAGTTGGTATGGTAATTGTCCTCCACACTCCCACTTCGATGCAGTGGAGATAAGAAGGACCTTTGGGTGCCACTGTTGCTGGTTCTTACTGAGTGTAGTCGCTTGCTCTCTGAAGGCCTGGTGGTCTGGGGCTTCTTAAGGATGTGGGCTTCCTCCTTATCTGGGCTGGTTTCTGGAGTCTGCTCTGACACTTCCTGAACTGGGGAGAACTGGCATAGCTTGTTGGTCCCATCCAGAGTAGTTGAAGGTTTGTAGTATTCCAAAGCATCTTCTGATGAGGAGAAACCATGTAAGGATGCTGCCATGCTGGCTGAATATGAAACTGATTTAATATCCAGAGAGAAGGAACGCTTGAGCTTATTGCTGTCTTCCAGCTTGTCAGAGGACAGGTGGAGCCCATTGAGTGCCTGTACCAGTGGACTGTCCTCTAACAGTGATGGCTGTAGGCTGGGCGCACTGGCAGGATGCACAGGCCTTTGCCCTGCTGCCTCTGAGGTAGCACAGTCAGCAAAGGGTGGACTGAGGGATGTCTCACTTTTCTGTCCACCCTGCAAGACTGCAGGGACAGGTTCATTTGGCTTTTCCAGGTGCAGCAGCTTGAGTTTGCTCTTTGGCCCTGATGCTCCAGTCTGGTTCTTAATCTTCTTTTCATAGTCAAGGAGCTGGCCCAGAAAATTGAAGTTTGGAGATATAGTAGGTCTTTTTTCTTTCACAAATCTATGAAGAGAGGAAAAATCAAAAACTGAATTTTATACTACACTTTATCTTAAGAATATTAAGTGAGTAAACACGAGGGGTTTATTAGACCTTCCTAAATACTTTGGAAGATGACTGGTTTACAAGTTCAGAGAGATGCCTCAAGATGGAGAATATAAAGGACTTCTGTGCTGAGGGAACTCTGACTCTGGGGGCATACTAGAGAGAGAGGGTGCCAGGCCCAAAAGCTCTAGAGTTTTAGCCTTATTATTTTTAATGGCTCAAGACTTCCAATGCAATTGATAAGAGGGGATTTCTTTGGCTACAACCAATGAAATCCTGCCACAACACACACTGGTACAACCAAAAGAAGTACAGTGTAATGGTCATTTGCCAGCTTTAATTTTCCAATATTATCCCTTCAATGTCCCCATGGTCATTTCTCAAGACATTTCACATTTTAATGACCAAAAAAAAAAAAAAAAGTATCAGATGGTCAAAGCACCTAATTCTGAGTTCCATCTTTTTGTACCCTGCACGACAGAATAACCAACCACAAAGTTGTATCTGGGGGCTAAGTATTATGCTGATGCCCTAAATTATTTATTCAATCTTCAAATCTACCCTAATCAGTGGGTGCCATTATCCCCATCATGAGGGTACATAAATCTTGGACTTGCCTAAAATCACATAGCTACTAACTGATGATACTGGAAGTCAAAGCTAGGTCCATCCGATGTCTGGGTCCATTTTTGTAATATGTTAAAGATTCATCAAGGGGTCAAAACTATGAATAAGTAGCTTTTATGTTTCACTGAGGAAACAAGGCTCTTAAATGTAATAGAAAAATTCTTCAATGGAACCAGAACTTCATGAGTCAATTACCTGTCAGATGCTGCAAAAAGTAAAACTACACAGAAAATCTGCATACAAATAAAGAATAAGAAAAATTTAAAACTCCATAGAAATCAAGTAATCTAAAGCAAATTAACAAAGCCAGAAATAACCAGTTCAACTATAGTTTAAATATTAATGTAGGGTCCTTGTGCTAAGACTTCCTCATGTGATACTATGGTGAGGCCTCTGGTTTCTGCATGGAGCAGGACAATGTCAGGCACAAAGCCTGAATGAAGGAGAGGAATCTGGTGCAGGTAGACAAGGGCCCATCCACACCAGTTTCCTGCCTCAAAAGACAAGCTGGGCTGCTCATTCCTTCCTTCTAATTTTACCCAACTGTTAAAACGGGCCTGCTCTATGTGTTTCTATTTTTTATCACATGAAAACTAACTACCTCTACCCAACAAGGCCTGAAGGAAACACATATTCATAAATCACCAAGAAAACTCCAGCCCTCAGCAGTATTGCCACTTGCCTGCCTTCCCTTTTGAGAAAATAGGAGCCAGCGCAACCTGGTCAAAACTACACACTCACTGCAAAATCTGGACAACTAGGATGTAGGAAATTAGTGAATGCATTTGATGGTTATTTGGTTTTACACTTGCCTATATTTGTCTTTTTCCTCATAGCAATACAAAGTTTGAAGCAGAGTATATTCTACTGGAAGTTTTTTTTTTTTTTTTTCCTTCATAAATACATTAGAACAAATGATACTTCTCCGACGAAGGAAAGGAATAAGCTCTCTGCCTGGTGTTTTTCCTTAAACTTAAAAGGTAGCTGAGGATGAATCTGACACATTAGGGCAGAATGAATGCTAACTGATAAAACTGCATTCTTTTCAAATCTTTGCAAGACCATTTAAAAATCCACAGAAACCTGAAAAGAGAGTGACTAAAATAATCACAATTTGCTTTAATCTGCTTTTCTATTCATTGTGTTTCAGGGCAAATGAAAAGCCCACTCACACAGACATGTTCTTGTCCTCACCTGTAAGCCTCATCTAAAGACATGTCCATCCTCTTCATGATGTAGGCGATGGCAATGGTGGCGGAGCGAGAGATCCCTGCTAAACAGTGCACTAGGACACATCCATTGGAAGCTTTTGCTTTCTCTGTATGAGTCAAATTCAAGAAAGTTAACAATTTAGTTCAGCAAAATGGAAATTTTGTTTCCATTTGTTTACTCAAGGTCTTAGCCTGAAAACCTCAAAGCAAATCTTTTCTATTCACATTATATTTACTCTTTCAATATTCTTTTGAAGTTAGGGAAGATAATTTCCTCACCATTGTTATACAATGGATGGTTAAGGTCCACAAGCATTAATAAGCAACATGTCACTAATTCAGGTTACCTGACACTTATTTCAGTATTTTTTACCATATATTTTTTTCCATTATTATTTTAATAAATTTTCCTGGATATGATTCCTGCATTACATGATTCTACTTGCTTAGTGTAGAAATTTTCAGAAATACAGAAAAGTACATAAAGAAAATAAGAACCATCTAAAACTCCGCACCCAAGATAACAACTAACAATTTGTTTACGCATGTTATTTGACACACGTTTTCCTCCCAACTATAAGATTTTAGGGGTGGAGGAGGGTAACCGGGGATTGAACTCAGGGACACTCAATCACTGAGCCACATTCCCCAGCCCTATTTTGTATTTTATTTAGAGACAGGGGCTCACTGTGTTGCTTAGTGCCTCCACTGGCTTTGAACTCCCGATCTTCCTGCCTCAGCCTCCTGAGCCACTGGATAGGATTGTGCCACCGCGCATGGCTGATAATTTTTTTAAAAATATAGTTGCATTTCAAATAATGTATGACACACATTACTAATGAGAAAGGAGGGAAGTGAGGGAGAGACTAGATCATAATGCAAGATGCCAGACCAAGTGAGTTTTTTTTTCCTTTTCTTTTTTGCTATGCTGGAAATTAAACCTAGGGCCTCAAACACTCAAAGCTAGCAACTGGCCACTAATCTACATTCCCAGCCCAAATATTTTTTTAAATGCCGAGACTTGTCAGACATGAGAGTACACACCTGTGATCTCATCTACATGGGAGGCAGGAGGGTCCCAAATTCAAGTCCAGCCTGGGCAATTTAGTAAGATTCTGTCTCAAAATAAAAATTTTTAAAAAGGGCCGAGGATGTAGCTCAGTGCTAGAGTACTTGCCTAGCATGAATGAGAGCTCTGGGTTCAATCCCCATACCACACAGGCACACCCCCACCCCCAATAAATAAATAAATAATAAAATTCATGAGTTCTCTATTTAGGAAATTTTACCGTGTGTCATAAAATAGCTCAACTTTATTTGCTGAATTTAAGAAGAAAACTATGCATAGCTAGATGGGGTTTACCAGGTCACTTTAATGAGGACAAACAGAACTTTTATCCCTTCCTCGACACCCAGGAGTTACTGTCCTTTATCGCATTAGTTCCCCAAAACATGGCAGAAAGACTCAGAGATACTTTTAGTGCTGTCATTTCTCATTGTTAAGGGGCTTTAAAAAAACATAAATGTGGAAGTAGGTTAGGTTATCCCACATGGCCTGAAAGCAACCAATATTCTATGCAGAACTATGACTGTCTCAAGTCTTTTTATTATTTTTTATAATATTTTTAGTTGTAGGTGGACACAATAACTTTATTTTGTCTATTTAGTTTTTTTTTATGTGGTGCTGGGGATCCGACCTAGTGCCTCATGCATGCTAGGCAAGCAATCTACCACTAAGCCACAACCCCAGCCCTGACTGTCTCAATTCTAAACAATTACATGTGTGCTTCTTTCTTAAAGCTGTTGCCAGGGAGCTACATTCTTCCCTTTCATTTTTATTTTAGTTGAAAATTACCAAAAGTTACCAAAACTATGTTAAAATTATTAGAATTAACAAATATGTAAGAAACCAGCTCCAGCACTGCCTATGTCACAAATATTTCACATTTCTTCTAGATATGATTTATTCATTATGTATCCAACAATCTAGGATGAATAGGCAGCAACTTCAGCTTCCGTTCTAGATAGGAAACCAAACAGTAAAACAATAACAAATGACAACAATGCAACACTGAAACAAAGAACCAGTGCTAAACAAAATAATAATAAACCTGTATATATAAAGTCTTTAGTTCTCTTTGCTCTACTGTACAGTGCTTACCCTACACTACTCTGTATTCCCCCTTTTGCCTTGGCTGCTAGAAGCTAAATTTTTCATTTAATTTCAAAAAGAAACAGTAATTCAGATTCTCTATCAGTTATTGCACTTTTCCTACTCCAGTATTACTTGATTCTTGCACTTTTTTTTTCTGTACCATATTAATGTGTATATGAATATGTGCATCTTTTTATCCCAATCTCTTATTGTAAAGTACTCCAATACTGATTAGAAGTAGGCTTAAGGTTTTGAATGTTGATCATAGTCTCATCTGGAAAACTAGACTATGAGGACCTAGAATGGTCTTGCCTCTATAATACTAGACATAGTACATATACAGTTAGTACTGGCAGATTGATAAATAATATTCATAAAAGTTTTGAAAAAGGGCTGGACGTAGTGGCACATGCCTGTAACCCCAGCAACTCCACAGGCTGAGGCAGGAGGATTACAAGGTCAAGACCAGCACAGCAAGACCCTGTCTCAAAATAAAAAATAAAAAGAGCTGGGGATGTAACTCAGTGGTTAAGTACCCCTGGGTTCATTAACCCAGTACAAAAAAAAAAAAGAAAAAGGCTAGAAGGAAATAAACAATGACAGTAACGTATGTGTTATAATGTTGAGGTTATAGGTTTCCTTTTCTGTTTTTCAAACATTGTTTTTATAACCACAACTCTCTTGATATATATGAATGATATATTGTCGATGGACCTTTATTTTTTTATGTTTATATGTGATGCTGAGAATCGAACCCAGTGCCTCACACATGCTAGGCAAGTGCTCTACCACTGAGCTACATCCCCGCCCTCTTGATACATTTTTAAGAATCAAATTAAGAAATGCTTATACTGGAGTGGGGTTCATTAGCATACAGATCTTGGCAGACATGAGTGCTAAACTAAGGCTTAAAGCAAAGGAAGAAATACACACAGACCTGACAGAGAGAAGGGACAAGTGTGCAGGAAAGCCCTGTGATGAGCTGAACAAAGTGCCCAGAAAACAGCCTGCCTTGGTTGGCACTCACGAGCTGTATGAGAAATAACCAGAATATTTCACAGGTGGGGAGCAGCTGCAGGAGGGTCTCTTGGGAATGTTAGGCTAAAGGATGTAATTTTTATGTAGAAAATCAAAGAGCCTCTTGCAAGTTCCTGAATAGGGAACAAGAAGGCAGTGATGGTGTCAATGGAAATGAAATGGCACACTAGCACTACAGAAATTCAGGAATAAAATTTACACTAAACAAGGAGAAAGGGTCACAAATAAAGAGAGGGGGCATAAGAAAGAAGGAAATTCTCATTACATTATTAAAATATTAGCTGGATGAGGTGGCTCATGACTATTCAGATGACTGAGGTGACAGGAATTATTGCTCAAGCCCACGAGTTCAAGACCAGCTTTGGGTAATGCAGCAAGACCCCACCTCAAAAGCAAAACAAACAAACAAAAAAAGCCAACCAAACTAAAAATATTTACTTAAAGCCAACTAGGAGCCAAGTACTTTGCAAGGTATTTAATACACATATATTATCTACTTTAATTCTTCAGCATCAAAATAAGGTAGTTTCCAGTTCAGGAAATAGGCACACAAGCATGACCTCCATGTTGGGGACTGAACCCAGGGATGCTCTATCACTGAGCTACATCCCCTACCCTTTTTTACTTTCAAAGAGGCTCTTCCAAAGTTTCCAAGGATGGCCTCAAACTTGGAAGTCCTCAGGCATATAAGTTTTAAGCAATTTACTCCAAACTACTATTAACTAAGGGAAGCCAAACTCAAATACTGATAGTTAGGCTCTAAAGTACATGATCTTAATCACCTTGCCTTGGTGCAAAGTCACGAGTTTGGTGTGAGTGAGTTGGTGGGGGGGGGGGCAAGTAGACAGTGAGGAGGGAGCAGGGGCATCCAGATGCACAAGAGGGTACCTCATGAGAACCCCACCACACAAACAGGCAAACTTTGCTATTGCTGCCTACATTGACTAAAAATAAAATATAAAGCTCCATGAAAACCCGAGTCCTTCCACCAAACCCAGAGACTTGCTGAAATTTAATCTAAATAACAAAAAGAGAAAAATCAAGATATTGTATCTAGGTATAGGGGTACATCTTTTAATTACATAGTCTATCATGACTAACCATGGCATCAAGTACCATGGAGAAGACAAATAGCAATTACAGCGAATATGAAAAAAATGAGATTTCTGCCTTCAATTATTTGAGTGGGATAGGGTAGTGGCTCACCTAAATAGAACCAAGCAAATAAGTGTGTGTTTGTTTGTGTACATTTAACCAATTGAAACATGGTAAAGTTCCTTTTGCATAAATGAAAAGTGGCATGATGATCCCAATCTCTCCCATGAAAGAAGAAAATAAACTGGGAGTAAAGTTACTCATATTCTCTTTTTTATGAATTCCTCCCAAATGTAGGCATTGTTATGACTTAACAGAATCAGGTTCTCCTCTTGATAGATCCTGAGATCATACTTTTAGCTGAAATTAGAGCGAAATGTCTCTGGATCAATATGACATGCAATGGCAACATTAATCATTATTATTATTTTTCTAAAGCAGCAGAAGGTGAATGATATGCTAAAGACATTTCCTAGAAGTATAATGAGAGAGTATTAATTTGGGGAATTTTCTCTATGATTATTTTAATGGGAGTGGTCATGGTCATTTATCTTTAGTTATTTCACAGAATGAGTCCTAATTGAATATGGAAACTCTTGGCAATCCGGAAAATTTGAGAAAAGATAACTATTTCAGAATTACCCAAAGCTCCAATAGCATTACCTAGAAAATCCCTCTCCTAGATGATAAAATATAGTGGGGACTTAATTTGCATCATTTTTCTTTTTTAAAGAAACTAGTTCTTTTATTTTTAACTACAGTAACCAATTCAGAGTATTTCAGTGTGGATTAGAGTGCTCAAACAGATGTGACTATAGGGGGTGAGCAACAAAAATTCCTCACATGGACATTAAGGGTCAACACCTTATTATGCTGCTCACTAGGGAGCAGTTTTCTCCTTTGTTCAGCCTCTCCACACAAACCACACTTTAAAAACATATCACCGATTACCACCAACACACTTGATCCTGCAGGACCATAAGGTCACAAAAGCAACAAGGACTTATCGAAATTCTGAATTTGAAGCAGAATGCGGAGTAGGAAACAGAATGTGTGTGAATTTTATTAGACCCATAACTACTTGAAAATACTGCCACTTGGATTGAGGCTCAGATATCTTGTGACATGTAAGAGATTCTAAATGTACTAGGATTCTTTTCCCCCCATCAGATTTGACTTTTCCCTGGGGAAAAGAGCAGCAAGGCAATAGGGAATATCACCAAAGTTTCCCAAAGTATTTTACAGGATTTGAAAAACTTGCGTGTGTAAGATTTAATTCCAAAAGCTTAACTAATTTTTTAAATTATTTATTTTAATTAGGTATATATGACAGCAGAATGCATTTTGATTTATTGTACATAAATGCAGCACAACTTTTCATTTCTCTGGTTGTACAAGATGTAGCATCGCATCATATGTGCAGTCATACATGTACCTAGGGAAATGACATCCATCTCATTCCACCATCTTTCCTAGTCCCATCCCCCCTCTCCACCCCTCCCTCCCCTTTGCCCAAAGTTCTTTCATTTTTCCCATGTCCCCCCAATATGGATCACCATCCATTTATCAGAGAGAACATTCAGCTTTTAGTTTGGGGGGATTGGCTTACTTCACTTAGCAGGATATTCTCCAACTCCATCCATTTACCTGCAAATGCCATAATTTTATTCTCTTTTAATGCTCAGTAATATTTCATTCTGTACATATACCACAGTTTCTTTATCCATTCATCTATAGAAGGACACCTTGGTTGCTTCCACAGTTTAGCTACTGTGAATTGAGCTGCTATGAACATTGATGTGGCTGCATTACTATAATAGCAGGCTGATTTTAAGTCCTTTGGGTATAGACCGAGGAGTGGGATAGATGGGTCAAATGGTGGTTCCATTCCAAGTTTTCTAAGGAATCTCCATACTGCTTTCCAAAGCAGTTGCACCAATTTGCAGTCCCACCAGCAATGTATGAATATGCCTTTTCCCCTACATTCTTGCCAACACTTATTGTTGTTTCTATTCTTGATAACTGCCATTCTGACTGGCATGAGATAAAATCTTAGTTTTGATTCGCATTTCTCTAAATAACTAGAGGTGTTGAACATTTTTTCATATATTTGTTGATAGATTGTATATCTTCTTCTGAGAAGTGTCTGTTCAGCTCCTTAACCCATTTATTGATTGGGTTGTTTTCTTTGGCGTTAAGTTTTTTGAGTTCTTTATATATCCTGAAGATTAGTGCTCTATCTGATGTGCATGTGGCAAAAATTTCTCCCCAAATGTAGGCTCTCTCTTCAAACTCATTGTTTCTTTTGCTAAGAAGAAGCTTTTTTGTTTAAGTCCATCCCATTTATTAATTCTTGATTTTATTTCTTGTGCTTTAGGAGTCTTGTTAAGGCAAGGCCTACTTTTTCTAGGGTCTCTGGACTAATTCCTAGGTCCTTGATCCACTCTGAGTTGAATGTTGTGTGTGGTGAGAGATAGAAGTTTATTTTCATTTTGCTGCATACAGATTTCCAGTTCTCCCAGCACCACTTGTTGAAAAGACTATCTTTTCTCTAATGTATGTTTTTGGCACCTTTGTATAATATGAAATAACTATATTTATGTGGGTTTGTCACTCTGTCTTCTATTCTGTATCTTTGCTCTACATGTCTATTTTCATGATAGTACCGTGCTGTTTTGTTACTGAAGCTTTGTAGTCTAGTTTAAAGTCTGATATTGTGATGCCTCCTGCTTCACTATTCTTGCTAAGAATTACTTTAGCTATTCTCGGGTCTTTTATTTTTCCAAATGAATTTCCTGAGTGTTTTTTCTATAAGGAATGACACTGGGAGTTTAATTGGAATTGCATTCAATCTGTATAGTGCTTTGGGTAATATGACCATTTTCACAATATTAATTTTGCCTATCCAGAGCATGGAATCTTTCCATCTTCTAAGGTCTTCTTCAACTTCTTTCTTTAGTGTTCTGCAGTATTCATTATGGAGGTCTTTCACCTCTTTTGTTAAGTGGATTCCCAAGCATTTTATTTTTTTTTAAAAGCTATTGTGAATGGGGTAGTTTTCCTAATTTGTCTTTCAGAGGATTCATCACTGATGTATAGAAATACACTTGATTTATGGGTACTGATTTTATATCCTGCTACTTTGCTGAATTCATTAATTCATTCTACAAGCTTTCTGGTGGAGTTTTTTGGATCCTCTAAGTATAGAACCATGTCGTCAGCAAATGATGATAGTTTGAATTCTTCTTTTCTTATTTGTATTCCCTCTAATTTCTTTGTCTCTCTAATTGCTCTGGCTAGAGTTACAAGAACTATGTTGAATAGAAGTGGTAAAAGAGGGCATCTCTGTCTTGTTCCAGTTTTTAGAGGGAATGCTTCCAATTTTTTTCCGTTTAGAATGATGTTGGCCTTGGGTTTAGCATAGATGTTGAGGTATGTTCCTACTATCCTTAGTTTTTCTAGGGTTTTGAACATGAAAGTGTGCTGTGTTTTGTCAAATGTTTTCTCTGCATCAATTGATATAATCATGATTCTCATCTTTAAGTCTACTGATGTAATGAATTACATTTATTGATTTCCATATTTTGAACCAACCTTGCATCACTGGAATGAACCCTACTTGATCATGGTGCACTATTTTTTTAATGTTTTATGTGATTTTCCAGAACTTTATTGAGAATTTTTGCATCAATATTCATCAGGAATATTGGTCTGAAATTTTCTTTCCTTGATGTGTCTCTGCCTGGTTTTGGTATCAGGATGATAATAGCTTTGTTGAATGAGTTTGTAATGGTTACTTCCTTTTCTATTTCATGGAGTAATTTGAAGAGTATTGGTATTAATTATTCCCAAAAGCTTAACTAATTTTTAAACACTTGCAACACACAATCACAGATCCTATGAGGCTTACCCTTGGTACTGTTAAAAGTTAGCTAAGAGGTCTCACAAGGCCAAACCTTAGGGACAGCACAACACGCACATCACCTTGACAGCTAAGTGAGAAAGCAACATCATGTTTTTTCCTGACTTTTGAAATCTCTGAAACAGGTTCCTTTCCTTTAAAGATAAAAAGAAGAGAGAGGGGCTACACCTACAGATGAGACTATAACCCAAAGGACTGTAATGCTACTTGAACTACTTACCAATGAAATCCACTGATTTGTCCAACCATGGCAAAATTTTTTCACAGAAGCTATCATTGACAGGCACTCGAAGGAAATGAGACTCGGGGATAAAGTCAGGCTTTGGACAGGTATTGCTGGCATTTAACACATAACCAATCCCGTTCTGTTGCATCAGCTCCTGTAGAAGGAAAAGCAGTTGAAATGACTAATAATATGATAACATGATCATTTTGAAAGATTAATGTTATGATAAAAATTACCAGTCTCCTTAAACTAATTATTCTCATTAGGAAATCCAAAAACCCAACAAAATGACAGTCTGGAGAGGAGGAAAAAAATTTAAGGAAAAAAGTCTATTTAAAATAGTACAGTACACTTGAAAATTATACACGACTAATATAGCAAATATTCTCTCATCTCCATTGCTACAGAGAAAAGCAGGGCAAATAATACAAAATAAAATGACCATTTATACAACTTCAGAATATGTGCACACATAAGAACATTTTCTTCCCACACCAAATATGCTGGGTTTTCTCTAAGATATAGCCCTAGGCATTCTTCTAGAACTCATTCTTTTTGAAGGCTGCATCTCTTTCTAAGGCATTAATTATCTGCTCTACATGCTGCTGGGTGTGTGTATAGTGTGAGAGTTTGTATCTCCTCTTAAATTTCTGGCTACCTACTGAATATTAGGACGTCCCACAGGCCCTTCAAATTCAAAATGTCAAAAACTAAACAAGCTTTTCTTCTTTCTCTGCTCCAATCTCTTGTTTCCTCTCTATAATCCCCAAAATTGGTTCATGGTAATAACATCCATCCATTCAGCTGAGGTAGAAAATAAGATCATCTGGCTCCTTTCTCTTCCTATAACCCCCTTCCAAATGGCTGCCAGATTTTTTTGGTATTGCCTGTTCCATTTATCTTCTTCTATTTTTATTCACTGCTCAGTGATCAATATTCATCAAAATAAATAAAAAAGCTACTAGAGAACTCAAAGTTTGCAGTGTTTTTCTCTCCAAACCATATTTAAAATTTTTTATTTTTTTTATTAAAGCATTATGGTTATATATAGTAGTTGGGTTCATCCCAACAAACTCATACATGCATAGAATTTTGATTTCAGTTCAGGATCCCCTCCCCCAAACCATATTCTTAACTAGTTATCTTTTTCTTTTTTTTTTTTTAATAATTGTTTTTTAGTTTTAGGTGGATACAATATTTTTATTTTTATGTGGTGCTGAGGATTGATCCCAGTGCCTCACACATGCTAGGCGAGCACGCTACCACTTGAGTCACATCCTCAGTTCCAACCTTTTTCTTTCTTATTGAGACAGAGTCTCATAGTGCTACCCAGGCTGGTCTCAAACTCTAAGCTCAAATGATCCTCTTTCCTCTCAGCCTCCCCAGGACCATGTGCCACCACATACAGCTACAGCAATTTTTCTTACAATTAAGTACAAGATAATTGCTTTATCCACGCTCTTCTAATTTCATTGTTTCATTTCCTGTTCCTGTCCCATACACCCTCTCAATGTCACATATATATACTCACCTCTGTGCTTCTGTTTACACCATTACTATGCTTAGAAGGCCCTGTCCCTCTTCCTGATGGCTCTCTTCCCACTTTTACTACTTTGTTTAACCTTATCTAATAATTCCTTCCCACTAATGCATAATTGGTGATTCAAATTTCTGCCCTTCCAAAGTACTTTGCTCACACCATTAGTAGAGTGCATGCATTGCATTATCAGTAACTCTTTTCACCCTATTAAGTAGTGAAGTAAAATGAGATATTAGATCAATTTTTGGTTGTTTTTCTATTTTTAACACCAGCTACATAGTTGCACTAAGTACCAATCTGTTCATTTGATATCCCATCTACCATTTACCAGACAAGTCTAATAAACAACCCCACTTCTTTAGTCATTCCATTATTGCCTTTCAAGAAATGTTCCAAGCCTCTTATTTTAAGCAACCTTGGTCATTTCTTTCTTTTCTTGGAATGTTACCTCTTCTACAAATTCTTTTCAACTACCTAAAAGCAGCTGATATATGCAAGTTCACTAATGTCTTCATTTAACACATTTGGCACAATAAATATATTTCATCTTACATAAAAGGTGGACAGAGTGTAGATTTTGCATACAATCCTTATTGTTGAGATGACAATCAAGAAACAGCTTTTGGAATCAGATGGGCTTCTTAGCTTGAACAATATCCTTCATCTATGCCAGAGCTCAATTCTGTTGGTTGTCACCTATGCTTCTGTTATGTTAATAATCAGACTATGAAGATCTTTGAGTTTTTTGTTTGCATTTTTGCAGTACTGGGGATTGAACTCAGAGCCTCATGCATGCTAGGGAAGCATTCTACCTGTGAGAAACACCCCCTAGCCCTTATGGAGACTTTAATGATAAACCTTTAAACTTTTGTATTTGTGGCAAAGGTTACATCTGTTTTTCTGCAGCTGAACCAAAGCTATATCAAGTTTATCTAGTACCAACCAATTAACCATAGGGCCCAGAAACAAGTTCAGTACTCCCAGGTAAAAACAAAAGTGGGCTGGCCATTAGTTAAATCAGCCTTTGAGAGCTTTTTTCACCAATGGTCCTTAGAGAAAAGAATCATATTTCTTTCTCTTTTCTACCAACAATACTATAGATTTATTAAACTGAAAGTGAGGGAAGCTGGGTGCAGTGCTGCAAGCCCAGTGACTTGGGAGTCTGAGGCAGGAGGATCTCAAGCTCAAGGCCAACCCAGGCAACCAGTGAGACCCTGCCTCAAAATACATTTTTTTTTAAAGGGCTTGGGATGTAGCTCAGTGGTCAAGTGGTTGCCTACCATGCATGAGTCCCTAGGTGGGAGGGTGGGNGGGAGGAAGGAAGGAAGGAAGGAAGGAAGGAAAGAGTGAGTAGATTCTGTTTCACCTGAGTCAATAAAGAAGATATTCTAGAAGTTTCTAAGAAAAGGGTGTGACACTGCAGGGTGCAGTGGTGTATACCTGTAATCAAAGCTACTTGGGAGTCTGAGGCAGGAGGATTGCAAATTCAAGGCTAGCCTGGGCAACTTACCAAGATCCTGCCTCTAACTACCTAACTAACTAAATAAGAGCTGGGGGCGGGGGGAAGGGAAAGAGAGGCAGCAGCACTATGAAAATTATAGTGTCATCTGCTACAAATGATCCAAAGATAACAGAAAATTCTAAGGCAAAACATGTTGCACGTCAGTGAAGACTGTCAGATGTAATTTATCAAACAAAAGAATTTAACAATGTACACTTATGACCTATAGCCTAAAAACCTATATTTAATGAAAATGTCGACCTATATTCTATCAAAAACAATTTGTTGACCACCTTTCCTAGAAAGTCTGTTAATATAACACTGTGGTATATGGCACATATTAGGAAAATACTATCTAACATCTAAAAAAATGCCTATTAAGTGCCAAGCACTACAATAAGCATTTAAATAGACTGTCTCATTGAATTCTCATACCCATTTTTTTTTTGATGTGAGTGCTATTATTATCTTCATTTTCCCAAGGAGAAAACTGAGGCTTAGTTAGTGTTTTCCAGAGTCTCACTTTCACAAGCTAGTCTCACTAGCTAGCAAGTGATACATTAAAATTCAAATCCAAACATTCTCATTTCCACAAATCTATACTATTCATCACCATATTCTGCTAAACTTAAGTTCCTTCTAAAGCAAATCAGATAGAACAATAATTAGCCTACATATATATTTTTTAATTAAATGAACTATTAAAATATAGTTTTTCTTTTTTATCCTTTTTAACTATAATAAATTAGAAGGCAAAGGCATGACATTCTGGTTATGCACTTCTCAGAGAAGATTTGTGAGTGACTCAGGCCTTTAGATGGTTATTTGAGAAGAAACTTGTCTGAGTTATCTATTTTGTCCTCTCTTCTCTCTCATCACCTCAACTGTAGTCCTGCTATGCTGGTGTTCCTGCCATGTTTACAGCAGTATCTTTGGGATCAGAACTGAATGCCTACAAGCATATTCACGGACACGTTGCTTACTGCCATCACCAAACTGCAATGGCATTGCTGTAGCCAAAAAGGCAGAAGACATGAGAAGCAGTTCTGACCTAAGGAACATCAATAAACCAAGTTTACAAAGCTGTTTAATCACCAAAAATATTCTTCACTCATAAAACAATGAATCTCAAAAGATAAATTTCAAGTAACTGGCTAAAGAAGAGAAAAAGACATGTGTTTAAATTGAGACATAATTTATAGAAAAAAATTTTTTAATTTGTTTTTTTAGTTGCAGATGGACACAATACCTCTATTTTATTTTTATGTGATGCTGAGGATTGAACCCAGTGCCCTCCACATGTGAGTAGAGCACTCTACCACTGAGCCACAGGCACAGCCCCAGCCTTAGAAAAAATTTTCAATGACATGAGAGCTGGGTGTGGTGGTGTACACCTATAATCCTAGCAGCTCAGGAGGCTGACAGACTCAGCAACTTAGTGATACCCTGTCTCAAAATAAAAAACAAAAGGATTGGGGATGTGGCTCAGTGGTAAAGCACGGGGAGGGAAGGAGG
>NW_026000169.1:1181161-1192825 GCF_001458135.2 Marmota marmota marmota
GGAGGGAGGTTACGAGGGCAAGTATAACTATTAATAGAAATTTTAGCTGAAAAGATCTATTTATTAAATCTATTATCCAGCAGTTTTTTGGAATATGATAGAATTTGATAATAAAACAAGTCCAAATTTTTTAAATGGAAAAGCAAGAAAAATATATGTCATCATGTAAAATTAAAATATAATTTGGCTATTAAATTCCATAAATAAGTGCCTTTTCATCTTGGCAGTTACATCATCAGAGGAAAAAGTCAGTTAAAAGAGAAAATCATTAAAAATAATACACATACATTTGAGCTGGGCATGGTGGCACATGCCTGTAATCCCAGTGGCTCGGGGGGGCTGAGACAAGGAGGATCCAGAGTTCAAAGCAAGCCTCAGCAGCAGTGAGGCACTAAGCAACTCAGTGAGATCCTGTCTCTAAATAAAATACAAAATACCGCTGGGGACATGGCTCAGTGGTAGAGTGCCCGTGAATTCAAGCCCTAGTACCCCTCCCCCCCCAAAAAAGATACACATATACTTAAAACATTATTTTAATTTAAAACAAATAAATGTCCTTTAATTCACTAATTTCTGATGTAGGACTTTGACTCATTCTTTTCTGGGTTAGCTGAACAAAGTTCTTAAGCAAATCACACCTAAATGCAGCTACCACTTAGTTTCCTTTTTTTTTTTTAACATTTATTTTTTAATTATAAGTGCACACAATACCTTTATTTTATTTTTATGTGGTGCTGAGGATTGAACCCAGTGCCTCATGCATGCTAGGCAAGCGCTCCACCTCTGAGCCACAACCCCAGCCCCTACAGTTTCCATTTTTTAAAGAGCAAGAACCTGTGAAACAATGTCAATGTAGAGGCTTTCCAGAGTATGCCAACTCCCCAAATATTTTACAGTTGCCTTATTTCCAAATAATTTTACAGAAAAGCAGTAATTTATCTTTCCAAAACATTTATTTTGGGTTATATAACAACAACTCTCTTTATTCATATATCATCAGTGTATGTAAATATATATTTTTTAATTTCTTTCTTGTTCTTTTTTATTTTTTTCTTTAGTTGTAAATGGACACAATACCTTTATTTTGTTTATTTTTATGAGTTGCTGAACCCAGTGCCTCACACATTTAAGGCAAGGGGTGTACCTCTGAGCCACAACTCCAGCCCAGTGTATATATTTTAATTAATGTACATAATTATAATAACAAGCACATTGGGGCTTGGGCTGTGGCTCAGTGGCAGAGTGCTTGCCCAGCACGTGTGAGACACTGGGTTCAATCTTTAGCACTGCATAAATAAATAAACAAAATAAAGACATGCTGTCTGCTGTCCATCTAAAAGTACAAAAAGATGTTTTTAAAAAGAAAAAGTTACAAGCACACCGGCCCAAACAGGTCTGCCATGCAACTGCTGATGTCTGGTAAGCATACTCTTCCAATGGTAGAGGCAGGTATGCTGCAGAGAAGAGCCTAAGAGGGGCTGCTGAAGACTCAGAAGAGATGTCACAGCATCTCTGAAGTTAGTAAACAAGTTTATAAAGTTTCATAACTGTTCTATTAACCTGCTTTCTTGATTAATTGTTCTTGGTTTTTTTTGATGATGTATATACAAGTGATTGACAGAGCATCTCAATGTTTTTAATGGTGCTACTGAGAACTACAATTATGAAAAACAAGAATTTTATGCAATGTTTTTACTCATAGATGGATACCAATGCCTTCTTAATAAATTGTAAAGCACATATTTGTAATTGTTTTGTTTTCAACATGTTGTATAAAACATACGTAACTGAGTATTTACTCTGTCCCACGATTAAACATTATAATCTTTAAACTTCCAGAAAATAGTCATCTTATGCTGTTAAAGATTTACCTCAACTTTGTACTAAGTCTACTAATTCATGCCTTCTATTGACAAGTCCTTTTCTGGCCTTTAAATATCCTCTGACACCTTGGCCTTTTCTTGGAACTCCTTAGCTTAGCTGCTCACTCCCATTAGGTCTAGCCTGGCCTCTGTCAATACTAATACCTATAAACCTTTCATAATTCTTATTTCAGGTAGCCTACTCTTGGACCATTCCTCTCTCTCCAGTTCAGTCTCTTCTACCACTACTTCTGGAATCCTTCAACCCTCCAGGATCAACAATCTGCTAATCCTACTCACCTTTCGGACTCCCTCCATCCCCATTATGTCTGTCTGCCTTCCCTGCCCAATTAAAACTATAGTCAGTCATTACAATCATTCCCTTGCTTTCACTCTCAATTCCTTTGCCTCCTTATCACTTCTTCACGCTCACTTGGCAAGATTACAACCTTAGTTAAGCCCAATTCTACACCTAAACTGCATTTACAGCTGTGCTGTTGAATATGGCCAGGGAAAACACTCTCCAATGCTACCTGATCTCACTTCCAACTCATGCTCACAATCATTGTATTTCCCTAGCCCATTCACTTTCCTTCTCTCAGGTGCCATTCCATTCATTTCCATTTTTCTTGAAACTCTCTACATGTCCCTGCTCATTCTCACTCTTAGCTCGTGGATGATTATTTCCTACTACACTAGAAAAAGTAAAACAATCAGAAGCAAATTTTGATTTTCACTACCACATTCACCCTTATACCAGCATATGTACCTACCTATACACTCTACCTTTCTACCTGTTGCTATACATGAACTTGCTCATGTTTCTATGGCCAATCCCAGCTCTTGCTTAATAAATTCCATCCCCTCTCACTCAAGGATATGGCTCTAGCTATTCTCCATCTCTCTCCTATATCAATTTTCCACTGTTCTGGATTATTCTCTCTACTGACAATCAAACAAGCCACTATTCACCCCATCTTAAAAATATCTTCTCCCACTTTCCATCTCCTCCTCCAACTAATACATGTCATATCATTCTTTTTAGCAAAACTTCTTGAGAGAGCTGCTTATCTTTACTTGCTATCTCCAATTCCTTTTCTGTTATCTCCTGAATCCATTCCATTCAGGCTTTCATTCCCACCATTCTCCCAAAACTGCTCAGAGATCACCAGTACTCTCCACACTGCTCAGCCCAATGACCAATTCTTGGTCATCATCTTCCTTGACCTATAGCACCACTTGGCATACTTGATTACCTCCTCTCTTCCTGGAAAACACTTTGTTAACTTGCTTCCTACAATCTCATGATTTCCTTCCTTCTCTTTGGTTTTACTCCAAGCTATTTTATTTATTCTGCTCTATCACTTTCATTCAATACCACTTTGCATCATGAATATTTGCTATCATCCTGCCTCAGCCTTCCAAGTAACTGGGATTACAGGTACGCACCACCATGCCTGGCACTTAATAATCTTATCCACTCTCATTAAATACTGTCTTTATGATGCCACATTTATGTCTCCTCCTGAGGGACCCTGTCCTGAATTCATGTATCCATCTGCCTACTCAGCATGTCCACTTGAAAGTATATCAGGCATCTCAAACGTGGCCATGTCCAAAACTGAATTCCTCCTGTTCTACCCAAAGGATTCCCAATGGCAAGTGCATCTCCTAGTCTCCTTGACACCTCTTTCACACACCCGGCCCTCACCATCTAATCCATTAGAAAATTCTAGTGGCTCTACCTTCAATTAGGCAGTTACACAGTATAACTGCTACCAACTTGATGCCAACCCACTACCAACTGTCTTCCATGCTTCTATCCTGTAGGGAGCACAACCTATTTTCAACATAAGAGCTAAAATGATCTAAAAGAAGATAAGTCAGATCATGTTACTAGTCTGCTCAGAACCTATTAGTGACTCCTATTTTAGAGTAAAAGCCAACATGTTTATAAAGATGTTGTAAAGGCTTGTGAAGTCTTGATCTCTTCCTGTTAGGAGTAACTTTGACACACTCCTCATGTTCACCATGCTCAGCCACACTGGTCTCCTTGTTTTCCCCTCATCATACAGATAACACTTGTACCGGCAGTGGCTTCTACATGTGCTGCTTTTCCTCCAGATAGACAAATGACTCATTCTCTTCAAGTGCTTGTTCAGATGTCTGTATCTGGAGGAAGCCTACCTTCATCACCCTTTAATCACAACCAACACCCTATAGGCACTCCCTCTCTATGCCCTATTTTCATCATAGGACTTAACCATGATAAATATGTTATATAATAAATGACACTAACAGCTTACCTACTTACTATGTTTACTGTAAAGTTCCTTTCCTCCAGGATATATGCTCATGGGGGGGAAAAAAAAGTTGTCTTTCTTCCTGATACATCCCCAGCACCTAGAATACTTGTCTGGCACACACAGAGATTAAATAAGTATTTGATGAATGAATCATTATCTTTAAGAGGACTAAAGTCAGGATCCAGTAACTAGTTTATTAGTATCTTTTGATGAAAAATCTTTGCATATATTCCTTACATAGTTTCATTTATAGGTCATAGTAAAATGTCATTAATTTATATTGTATTCATTTTACAACTTATTAAAGACTGATTACTTGGGATTCTCAAATGTATTAAGAAAGGGTTTTCTGAGTAAATTAGCAGCATGAGAAAACTTTTTAGGAGATTTTACTTAAGTAATTCTTAACATGGTAAATTGTTTGAATCAAGTTGTACTGTTTAAAAATTAAGTTATTTTATTATTTTGAAAAGTTGCCAAAGTGCTTTGTAGGGCCTTGGGGGCATATAAAGAGCAAGCAGCCCTATTGAGAGTTGAACAACCTACATCAATTAGGCAGCTACACAAATATCAAAAATAGAAAGAGGTATCAAATGAATGTGATCCCACAGAATAAATAAAATAGCTTGCAGTAAAACCAAAGAGAAGGATTTTGAAAGGGAACTAAAATTACCATCTGAAGTTTGAATGGGGTATAGTTATCCCTTGATCTAAGGAGGATTGATTCCAGGGCCCTCAAAGAACAAAATCTATGGATACTCACATCCCTTATATAAAATGACGCAGCACTTCCATATAACTTTCATATATCCTTCCATATACTTTAAATCATTTCTAGATTACTTTTAATACCTAATACAATGTAAATACTATGTAAATAGACAGTATAGTATATTGTTTCAGGAATAATGATAAGAAAAGAGTCTGCCCATGTTCTGTACAGATGCATTTTTTTCCCAAATGATTTTCAATCTGTGATTGGTTAAATCCATGGATGTGGAACCCAGGAATACAGAGGGACAACTGCATAGGTATTGTGGATGGATTTTCTCTGATATAAGGAAGCTGATTCATAGTGGGGTAGGGATGGGGAGCATGGGAGGAATAGATGAATTCTAGATAGGGCAGAGGAGTGGGAGGGAAAGGGAGGGGACAGGGGATTAGCAAGGATGGTGGAATGTGATAGACATCATCATCCAAAGTACATGTATGAAGACACGAATTGGTTTCAACATACTTTATATACAACCAGAGATATGAGAAAATTGTGCTGTATACATGTAATAAGAATTGTAATGCATTCTGCTATCATTTATTTTTTTAAAAAAATCAATTAAAAAAAGAAAGTAAACACAAAGTACAGAAAAGTCTGGAGGACTGACCATGCAGCACTGACCATGTCCATTCAGACATGGAGAGGACCAGCGGAGAGAAAGATCAGAAGAGGTTAAGATCTGAAAAGATACAATTAGATCATAGAGGGTCTTAAATATCAAGTTGAAGAGTCTAACTGACAAGCTAAAGAAGTTGATAAACTGCCATAATGAGAGGGCTGATTAATTCATTAAAGCAAACTCTTTTTTTCCCTTCCCCTCAATCCTCTCTGCACAATTCAAAGTTCCTACATTCTTCCATACCCCCGCCCCTCCCCACTATGGATCAGCAATTGCTTATCAGAGAAAACATTCAGCTGGTTTTTGGGATTGGCTTATTTCACTTAGCATGATATTCTCCAGCTCCATCCATTTACCAGGAAATGCCATAATTTCATTCTTCTTTAAGGCTAAGTAATATTTCATCATATATATATGTATATATATATATATAAATAAAATCAATCACATGTCCTTTATCCATTTATCTGAAGGACATCTAAAGCTGGTTCCATAGTATAGCTATTGTGAATTGAACTGCTGTAAGCATTGATATGGCTGTGTCACTGTAGTATGCTGATTTTAAGTCCTTTGGATATAAACTGAGGAGTGAGATAGCTGGATCAAATGGTGGTTCCATTTCAAGTTTTCTTGAAATAGAATCTCCATATTGCTTTTCATAGTGCTTGCACCAATTTGTAGTCCCACCAGCAATGTATGAGTGTACCTTTTCCCCACATCCTCACCAACACTTTTTGTTACTTGTATTCTTGATAACTGTCATTTTGAGTGGAATGAGATGAAATCTTAGAGTCGTTTTGATTTGCATTTCTCTAATTGCTAGAGATGACAAACATTTCTTCATATGTTTATTGATCAATTGTATTTCTTCTTCTGTGAAGTATCTGTTCAGTTCCTCAGTCCATTTATTGATTAGGTTATTTGGGGGTTTTTGTTTTTTTTGTTTTGTTTTTTGGGTTTTTTTTTTTTTTTTTTTTTTTTGTGTTAAGTTTTTTGAGTTCTTTATATTTCCTGGAGATTAATGCTTTACCTGAGGTGCATGTAGTCAAGATTTTCTACCATTCTGTAGGCGCTCTCTTCACATTATTGTTTCCTTTGCTGAGAAGAAGCTTTTTAGTTTGAATCCATCCTCTTTATTGATTCTTAATTTTACTTCTTGTGGAAAGCAAACTCCTAATGGATTTTTTTCGGGGGGAGGGATACCAGGGCTTGACTCAGGGGCACTCAACCACTGGGTCACATCCCAGCCCTATTTTTTTTAAAATATTTATTTTTTTTAGTTGTAGTTGGACACAATACACTTATTTTATTTATCTATTTATTTTTATGTGGTGCTGAGGATCGAACCAGGGCCTTGCATGTGCTAGGGGAGCGCTCTACTACTGAGTCACAATCCTAGCCACCCAGCCCTATTATGTATTTTATTTGGAGACAGGGTCTCACTGAGTTGCTTAGCACCTCACTTTTCCTGAGGTTGCCCTTGGACTCATGATCCTCCTGCTTGGGTCTCCTTAGCCATTGGGATTACAGGCATGTGCCACCACACCCAGCATAGTGGCCTTCTTATTAAAAACAGTTCATAAGTAGTTCATGTGAAATCTCAGTGTGGCAAGAAATAATACAAAATATATGAGTACCGGCCCAAGAAAAATCAAAGCACAAGCCAGCACACTGCCATTCTACCTGAATGATCTTGGTATTCACCTGTAAAATAAGGCTAATGTTGTGTGTTCCATACAGCTGGCATGAGTATAAAGTAATACATAATATAGTCTTATTAAATGTTAGTTTCTTTACTTTATTACATTGTAAATATAGCTTATGAATTGTATGAATTATATCAATAAAGCTAGTAACAAAATAAGAGTTTTCAAAAAGCCTATAATGTATATTTTTCACTAATCCAAATTCTTGTTTTTCCTAATTGGCATTAAGTAGGGAAGTTATACTGAATATAGCAGGCTGAATTTAAGAACACATTCTTCTGCAGAGTGAAAGAGATGACCCCTATGAACTTAAAAAATAGGTTATAGTTTCAATATACAATTAAATCAAATTTCAAAAATATTTGTGAGTCAAAAAAAAAGTTTTATTATTACAATTTTCATTCTTTTTTTTTTTTTTTCATTTAAAAGTCTGACTCCTAAACTATGTAATGAATTTTCTCCTCTAGCTGGACTAATTTCTAAGTGCAGTTTCTATGACCTGTTGATGGAGCAATAGAGTACAGATTAATAGATGGCTTTAATAAAGCTGCTTTATTTGGGCAATTTCCTCATGGTCAGCTAGTCTGAAGACGAGAAGTCCCATTAAATCACCATGGAATAACAATTATAGACAATCAAATTATAATTTACCTTACTGAAGTCAATTTCATGAGTCAATTTGAATTTGCCACTCCATTTGCCTTTAAAACTGACCAAGTCCTACTTCCTCTATCCAGCCTTCCTCAAGCCACAAAACCCACTCCACCACTCACGTTAGCATCATGCCTAGTACTCTATCCTATGCTGACAATAATGATGAGTGTCCCCTATAAACCAGGGACTGTACTTGATGATATGCAAATCATCATTTGAATATCACATAAACAGTGAGGGATAGGAATTATTACAATTTGCAGATAAAGAAACTGAGATTCAGGATCTTATCTTGAGTGATATGGCTGGTAAGGTGAAAAACAGAGAAGCAAACCTATCCACCCTCAGAGCTGACACTCACCCATTATGCAGTACTGCCTAAGTAATGATAGTCATACTGTGAATCATTTTGACTTGTGAATTATTGTTTAAAAAATAGGTTTTATCTAACCAACCAACTTGCACACTGTATGGTGATTCTACACATGGTAGACACTAAACGTTTATACTGATAACTCTAATGACCTTCTGTCTTCCTATATCATGTATTTCTCTCTTGAAAACTCTGAGAGCATCATTCAATGATATTGTGTCCAAGATATTGCCTAACTGCCATAAGAACAACAGAGAAAGTATCAATAATCTTACTAGCAGGCAAAACAATAGGGTAACATAGGAAAACCAACTTTGCATGTTAAAAGGCTGTAATAAAAAGCTAAATAAAGAATGTTGACAACCAGACAGTAACTCAGGAAGAAGAAGCAGACCTGCGCTAGTGAAGCAGCTGAAGCAGCTCATCTCATACAGTGCAGGTTAGTAAACACTTGCAGTAGGTAATTCTATCATACATTTCATGTATTTAAATGTGAAAGAAAAGTTTCCATTTAAAGTTTTAAGTGATAAGGAAGAAAAATGATAAAGGAACTTTTTCTTTCACATAATAACAGATTCTCAAATCCCACACATTTCAGATACAAACTGGGCATCAGCAAATGACTTTTAATTTTGTTCCCATTTCAGCTTTAGTTACATCCTGTAGTTACAGATACTACAGAATGAAAGAACAGATTGTAAGAAACAAAAGCACAGTTTGAGGGACAAGTAAAATGAAAGTATATTTTTGCAACCAATGACTTGCGGTCTTTAACAGAGAACCATATCTTTAAAACATCAGAAACATGAAGTATTGACCTGCACTGTCCAGTAAGGTAGCAATAGGCTTCCCACGGCTACTGAGCACCAAAAATGTGGCTAATCCAATTTAATATGTGCAGTAAGAATAAATCACACACCAGATTTCAGTAGGACAAAACATGTAAAATATCTCGATTTTTAATACTGGTTGCATGTTGAAATGATAGCATTTTAGATATACTGGTTTAAATGAAATGTTATTAAAATTAATTTCACCTGTTTTACTCAGGCTACTTAGAACATTTCAAATTATGTATCTGGTTTTCATTATACTTCTACTAGATATGGATGGTGTAGAATTTGTTGTGGAAAACCTCAATTGTGATCTAACAGACTGTTAAGATTCAGCAGTCCATCAAAACAGCCTGCTGTAGAAAATTCAATTTTACAGAAGACTGATATTTTCTGTTATATAAACATGAAAATCAGAGTAGCTTGGATTTGCATATGCTCCGTCCCTGATGAACTCTGAAGTTGGTGACATAATCTTGGGCAAGTGACTTAACAACTCGGGGCCAACCTACCTTCTAATCCTACTATGCAGGTTAAATACAATAATATAAAGAGTTTTTCTAGAATTTTAAATGGTAAGTATTATGATCTTTCTAAGAATACTTCTGTGACAAACTTTTAGTGTATCTTGGTGGCCCTCTATTTTAGAAAAAGACTAATAAATTAGTAGCCTTGTAGGTAATATTTTTCAGGACTTCAAATTTTGAATTGTAATAAAATATATGTACTATTAGGAAAGATTATAAAATTTTCATTTTTAGAGATCTTTAAGGAAAAAGAAGCAATTGTTGCTCCTTCCTGTTTAAATCAAGAAGTTCAGCAGGAAGATCAGTTAGTTTATGCTATTTGTGAAAGGTAAATCTGGTTCTAAAAGGCAACTGGGTGATGTTGGGGAATTTGTTTAACATTTCTGGAGTATCAATCTCTAAAATTCCCTTCAGGCTCTTGTCAACAGTGAACACAGAACTCAGATACAAATTCCTGCTCATTGTTTTCAAAGCTGTCTACCTTACCAGTGTCTTATTTCTTAATATCCATTTCTTACCATTACATCTATACATCTATTCTATTAAAATATTTATTTATTAGTTGTAGTTGGATACAATACCTTTATTTTATTTATTTATTTTTATGTAGTGCTGAGGATCAAACCCAGGGCCTTGCACATGCTATCCAAGTGCTCTACCTATGAGCCACAACCTTAGTCCCCTATATATATATTTTTTAAAAGTTTCATGACAATCTTCCATGATGACTCCTTGCCCATGCTGATGTCCCATGAACTTCCATAAGCCCATTCTCCCCTCACACTAACTATATGTTTGAAGGCCATAGGGCCATGAAAAACAAAAAATTTCCCCCTTTCCTTATTCTCAATTCCAGGTTCTGATTTAACTGCTCTTGCCTTATAGGTGCTCACAAAGTTGTTTACTAACACATACTTGTTAAATAGGAGAAATGTCTAGAGCAAAATAAGTGTGCTGTTTACAGCCTCAGCAATTTGGTGAGATCTTTCCTCAAAACAAAAATAAAAATGGCTGGGATTGGAGTTCATGAACCAGAGAACCTCTTGGTTCAATCTCAAGTATAGGGAAAAAAAAAAAAAAAAGGCTTATTGTTCCTAAACTGCCTGCACATAATCAGAAATAACTGCATCTGGTTATTTAGTTGAATGTCAAAGTCACAAAAATGGTCTGTAACACAATTATTTGTGGAGTCACCTGCTTACCAAGTTTTACCACAATTAGATTTCTTCAGTAGACTTTTTTTTTTTTTTTTAAATCTGGGGATTAAATAAACTATCTCTAGATTTGCTCTGGGAATGCATGTGACTTTAAGAAATTAATTTTGGGGAGGGGAGAGGCTATGTGGGTAGGAATGATGGAATGAATGACATTATTACTCTATGTGCATGTATGATTATATGACCTAACTCTACATTATGTACAACAAGAAGAATGAGAAATTATACTCCTTTATGTATGATGTGTCAAAATGCATTCTACTTTCACATATAACTAATTAGAACAATTTAAAATTTTTTCTTAAAATGTAAGTTAAGATGGATTCATGCCAGAGGAGGAAAGAGAGGGGTTAATCCAACATCACTGGCATCCTTATAAAAAGACAAGTGACTCAGAGTGAAACACACACACAGATTGAAAGCAAGAACTGGGGAGCAGAGTATGTCCAGAAACAAGTTGAATACCCACTCTACTCAGGATACCCACTCTTTACAACTGCTGATCTTCACTAGAATCTGTCTTCCAGTGTTTTTGCTCAATTTGTTGAGTGAATAATTAATGAATAAATCAACTGTGGGGTTGTTCACTACTCCAAAAAATTAATTTTGTTTTCTGTAACATAGTTTGCTTATCTTGAAAAGAGAATTAATAATAATTCCATGCTCAAAGGCATGGTGACCCCACCAGAAATGTTCTATAAGCCATCAAGTCTCAAATAAGCAGATCTCACAATAAGAGCAAGTGCATTAGCAATACAATATTGAGGCAAAATTTTGAAGAGGTGGGAGTTT
>NW_026000169.1:1192848-1198759 GCF_001458135.2 Marmota marmota marmota
GGGGGGGGGGGGGAGATGGGGATTATAATGCCTCATTACTACCCAAAGACAGTCATTTTTTCCTCATGGGAAAGTTTGCTTTGCATGTGCTAAAGAAAGCCAATCTGGAAGCTTACTTTACAGTTAGCCCAATTGTTCTAGTCATTCAAGGAGAAAATGTTAAGGGGTACTACTGCCCTTCACAGAGGAAGTAGCATCTGTAAATCATTAATAGTTGAATTAAGATCTCTTCAATTGCTTTTTCAATTAGGGACATAAATTAAGAAGTTTTAGAGAAAAATCACTTTTGCAGACAGTAAATCCACTGTTTCCTCCTAGCACATGTAAGAGCACATAAGCTGCTGAGTCAGATTTTAATTCTATTTTATATTTGTACCATTATATGCACAGGCATCAATTCTCTCTTAGGGCATGCTTGTTCAGTAATACCAACACCCTTTCCAAACCCTTGCTCCTACAAGCCTCTTTTTTCTCAACCAAACTGCTCCAACAAGCTTTAGACACAGTGGGCAGGCAATGCATACTTTTTTAACCTTCCTTTTCAAAGGAGAATGCCTCCTTTGGGGGGGGGGGGAATTAAGGTCTTCACTGGGGTTTCCTCTCTAAAGGTTTGCCACCTTTCCCAACAGCGGTCATCATGAGGACATTCCTCAATCCAAGCCCAACCCGAGTTCCTTTCTAGTAAGTAAACACATTTCTAAATGTAAAAGTACTAGCCTTCCTGAGTGCATCCAATTACTACAATAGCCTAAGAAAATGAGGCTAAACTTCTAAAAATTCTCCTATTTCAGGTCTCATGGACCTACGAGGAAAGCAAGTAAATATGACCACATCAAACAAAATACCACCCTAATGATGCAAGTGTTAGCTGGGGATTCATACTAAGAATGGTATACTTCCTTTCCGGGATCATGGTGTGTTCAAATGACACATAATGGGCAATTGCTGTTTTTCTAGCTGTACCAATAAACTGAGTTTTCAAGGATATTTTCCAAGCACCCACCTTGTTGAGGACATCTCGCTGGCAGCCAAGATAAAGATTGGGAAGAATTCGTGTTGGCCCAATGTTGGCAACAGGCAAGCAAGGCTGAGAAATGCAGGTAGGGACAAGAGTGGATTTTCCTTCACAGAGGCCAGGGAAACAACGAGAGAACTCAGCAAACCCACCTAAGAATAAACATTATAAGATTATGTCATGCACAAAGTAAAAATCAGCCATTTGTGAACTACTCAACTAAAATTACTTAGAATAGAAAAATCAAATCCCACAGATCCAAGTGGATACCACTCCCTATGAGTTCCTTTCTTTAGCTGCTGATGCTAAATTTGATCATAGGATCCAGTAACAGGTCTTGGTTTATAAGGCTATAATATGGAATATGCAAGTCCTAAAGGCATTTTACATGACTCTTCTTTCTCAAACATGCTCTTCATCTTCACAAATCCTGATATCTGCTCCCCACTTCTCAGCCTCAAACAAATGATCTTTGTGGATAATAAAGAGAATTTAAAGTCAGTAACAAATAACCACTTAAGACAATTTTGCACAGAAGCAAAATAGGGATATAAAAACTGTGAACCAACGCCAAATGTTACTTCTTCTACGTAAAATTTATCACATAATTCTTTCTAGAACTTTACATCTTCCTATTATACATATTTTTAAAAATTTCAGACATATCAAAAATATGCCCCTACTCTTAGAAATATTATCTATATCAAGTTCTTAGGATTCTGTAGGCAGTTAGTCAAGGTTCCTACTGATTACCACTGATTTCTGAAGATCTGTTCATTTACTAAACACTAGAAAGAAGTGTTGACAGACCCTAAATTCATGAGACAAGATTCCTGGATTCTGAAAAGTTCAGTATTTTTCTAGTCCTGTTAATGATTGGCTCTATGACTTAATGAAGATACAATCTTGCCACCACTCAATGGGAAAAAAAAAAAAAAGAGAGAGATCTGTGTAGCCAAAGGAGGCATTCTTGCCTTCTCTGGGAAAAGAAAAAATTAAGGTATTCACTGGGGTTTCCAATCTAAATAATCCTATCCAAATTCAAACCTAGGAACCAAAATGATTGGTAAATTTTCATAAAATCCCTTGCTGTCCAAATGCTCATTACTTCATAAGTCCAAACTCATAAACTGAGATTTGAATTATAATACTTATATATTTATAATACTATTAAATTAAAAATTAACATATTAAGTTTTATTAGAAGGTAGTACCATGTCTTCCAAAATTATCTCCAAAGAAACTGGTTAAATTTATTTAAGCCAAATGAGCTTTGCAAATTCATTTGACTACAGAATTGTCTCTAAAAATCTATTAACTTGCTAATGTAATGCACATTTACAGAAATGCTAGACTAGGATTATTGCAACTACTGAAAAGTAGCCAATTAGAATTCTATACCTACAAGCATAACCCACAGATAGATTCAAAGACAGGGATCAGCCAATACTGGTATGTGAGTGCCTACTGTTTAAAATTTATAATCTTACTTACGTTACTGTTCCTTTTCAGTGTCTCTAACTGTACAACACAGTTGTTATTTAAAGTGTGGTTTCTTTCCCCCAGGTAGTTCTCATAACATGATAAAAGATTCTCATCATTCTTTGCTTACCTTATTATACCACCCAACATAACAATAGGCACTATTTTGATTGTATGATTTTAAATTGTTCTACAGCATTAGATGATTCTAGTGTTTTGCTAAAAAACAACAACAAAAAAAACCTGTTTTCATATATGTATTTTTTATTTTCTGGATCCAGTACAGTTCATGGGATGACCTATCATTTAATTCTAATAAAACAATGTTCTAGTAAATGTTTTCAGAGAAATAAAAAGAAACTCCATTTGAATTTCATTTTAAACTTATGAGTAATCATACTTACAAATAATATGAAGTAATCATAGGATGTACTAAACATTTGCCATGTGGCAAGCGGTACTCTAAGCCCTTTACAAGTATAATTTCTCAATATTCATAATAACCCTATGAGGTAGGTACCATTACTGTTCCCATTTACAGATAAGAAAACAGAGTTTTAGAATGACATTGCATAATAACTAGCAGAGCTAGGATATGAGTCTGCTTCTCTGAGTCCTGTGGGTTTAATTTCAACTCTTCCCTTGCACGCAGAGCCCAGTCTTGCTGATGGCTGTGGGGTCCAGCTTCACCACCTGTGATCTGCCAGTTCTTAGTACCAGGTTAATGATAGCCAACTGCCCTCTCCTAAACTGATGGAAGAGCCTTGCTTCCCTAAAGCTATATGGCTCGAAAGTTTTGATTCGGGGGAAAAATAAGAGAAGGAAACCTGACATGACCAGAGATAAGAGACTTGAAATATACTTTGTATGAAAGTCATAACAAAGTTTACAAATGAACTAGTTGAAATGTAAATATGGTCACTGGTTTGTTCATGATCACAGTGTGCAAGCTGGCAGTGAAGCTGAAGATGTCTTGGCTTTCAAGCTTCTCCACAAAACAGTTTTCAGAGGGATACTATTTCACAGCAATCATAAACTGATTATCCCAGGCTCAACTCTATCACTAATTAGCACAGGGATCCTAGATTACTTTAACTTCAACTTATCTCAAAAGCCAGTGTGATGCTAAAAAATTCCATGCAGAGAATAGAAATTAATAAAAGAAAGAAACAATTGTTTGGCCTCAAAACAAAAAGCCAACCAACACTACATTGTAAAATGCATCATAAAACAAAAAGAAACCTCTTGTTTACAAATATTTTTCAACTAATATCTAGCACAAACACAAATAGCCAAATAATTTTTTAAATATTTAATAGATTTCAATGAAATCACATCATACATTTAGTGCCCAGTCTGGCTTGAAATGTACCAAACTGGGGCTCTCAGTCACTTCTAGAAAACACTACCTCAGCCAAAGAGTACATTTCCCCTGATCTTTATCTATGACAATATTCCACTCTGCTGACATCCTCCTTCATTGACAGTTTTTTCCATTCACTGACCTTTCATTCACTGTTGTACTCTAGTGACTCCAGTTTCATTCCATTAATTAACAACAGATGAGACACTGCCTGATTTCTCCAGAACCTTTAAAAACTATCCATGTCCTTGCCAGCAACTCAATTTTGAAATATATCTAAAATGTCCCTTTTCCTCTCAAAGGTTCTTTTATAAACAAGATCTATACCACAAGAAAAGTACAATTCATGTATGCTTTGTTACCAAACGGCTGACACAGACACAGAATAAAGCATCATCTTTGTCTGCTCCTGTCATAACTCTCTACTGCCCCAAGGACTCTGTGTTAAAGAGTCCATTACAAAAAGACAGCACCAGTTCATTACCCTCCTATTTGAAAAGCAGTACTAAAAAACTGACAAGCTTCCTAAAAAGTTTTCAAGTATTTTAAAAAGTTACTCAAGGATTTTTTTCCCTGTCCAGTCGGTAATTACCAAGTTTCTCTGATCCCTAAATTCTGCTGTTTTCATCTGAGAATACAGAAAATAGGAAGTGGTATTAACCCACATGTGCTTCCCTAACACAGGCCTGAATTTAAGAATGGCTGTGTCTGCTACTGCCCTTGCCTGAGCATGTCTGTGTTCAAGAAGAGGAGGGGCTGAGGTTGTGGCTCAGTGGTAGAGCGCTCGCCTTGAGCAAGGCCCAGGATTTGATCCTCAGCACCACATAAAAACAAATAAATAAATAAATAAAGTTATTTAAAAAAAAAAAAAAGGAGGAGGAGGAAAACACAGGTTCAGACACTTCCAGCCTCTACAGATTTGGATGGACAAGGCAGATAGACTGAAGTGCTAATGCCTATATTTCTCTTGTCTTCACAAATTCAACCAAAAGGACACATATTTAGAAATAAGAATATATTACTTTGGACAGTCAAAATACTTAGTATAGCTTCAAAGGCATATATATTTTACATATTACTTTATCCTATTCGTCCAAGAAAAATTTCTTTCCTCAAGGGCACTTCTTTCACAATTCCAAACCTAAGTACTATTTTCTGTCAACAACCACAAAAAAGGAAACAAACAAATAAAAACCCCCACTGTGAACCACCATTCCGTTTTGATGGGAAGAAATATGCCAAGTACAATAAAATACATATAACAACTCCACTAAACAATTCCAATAAATCCCTTTTTTCTCTTCCCTTTGACTCAGGTAATCAGTTATAGATCACTATGCATTTTTTTAAAATGAAAGAATTATTTACTAATTAACAAAAGTAGCCTTTACTATAGCTTAGTGATTCTCTTAATTTACTTAAGTCCAAATTTTAAAAACAGAACCCTATCCTTGTAGTCAAACTAATGGTAAATGTTAATTTCATTATTTTAAAGACAGTTCCCTATCGGGAGAGACACAGGACTTTTCCCTTATGCTTTCATTCCAATAGGTAACAAGTCATCAGAGCTTTGTCAATTGACTGAGTTGTCTAAAGCTGGAAGGCAGAATTAAAGAGAACCACCATAATGTGAATGGATTCCATGGCCATATACAGAAATAGTATTTAAACAAAACTCTATTTTGTGGGAGACCATTTTCTAAAAATTCATATGCAATTTTTGTATTTTAAATCACATATGTCCTATGATTTCACAGTATAGAACAGTTTTCTTCATACTGAAAATTAAATCTGTTTCTTTACAATCACATATAATATTAAAAAGTGAAAACATGTTTCACAATAAAATATTTTTATTGCTCTTAAGGGTTTTTTGAGACATGGTGGTACATGCCTATAATCCCAGGGACTCAGGAAGCCGAGGCAGGAAGTTCAAAGCCAGATTAAGCAACTTAGAGAAGCTCTGAGCAACTTAATGAGATCCTATCTCAAAATTTAATAAAGGGTCCCTGGGTTCAATCCCTGGTACAAAAAAAAAAAAAAAAAAAAAA
>NW_026000169.1:1200442-1218950 GCF_001458135.2 Marmota marmota marmota
AACCTGAGAAGTTGCCTACATCTCATAAAACATATTCTATAAGTGACAACTCCAAAAATGTTCACCCTATCTTGAACAACTCTATCATTTGGTAGTGGGGAATAAGAAGTTTTTATCTAATTTGGTAATTAACAATTATTACATACACAACAAATGAATTAAAAATTTTCAAAGTATTAGCATAAAAAATCTCTAAATGGGCTGGGATTGTGGCTCAGCAGTAGAGCGCTCGCCTAGCACGGGCGCGACCCGGGTTCAATTCTCAGCACCACATAAAAATAAAGGCATTGTGTTGTGTCCATCTACAAAAAAAAAAAAGTTTCTCTCTCACTCTCTCTCAAAAAAAAAAAAAAAATCTCTAAATGCTGAAATAATGCAACTTGTAACTTCTTATAATTCTTAATACCAGATTTTACTAACCCTCAGGATATTATCTCAATCAATGCACTGACAAAATCCAAATTCTGTTTTAAGAGTTCTCAAAAGATGCAGTATGATAGCTAGTTTACTGACCTTTCAAACTGGCAATACATAACCTGAAGCAGCTCCTTCTTAACACAAACACATACCACCAGGACTTTTAATACATGCCTCAAATAAACAGATTATTCCAAAGAGTGCAACCAGAATAACCCATCAAAAGGATTACAGCCATAATATACTTGGTTAAATAATATTAACAAACTCTCTAAGAGCCAGATTTGCAGAAGCAACAACTCTGACTGGTCCCCCAGTGACATTTAAGATGTGACGACAAGTGAACCGTATTCTGGAACTTCCTGAGAAGGATGGACTTAGGAGGACTCTACTTCCATCAGCATAGAAGGAGGTTGTTAAGGAGAACATTTCACCTGAAAACCAAGCATGCCTAGTTCTTATTTTGGGGCTTACTATCCAAACTCCCATCTAACATTTCAATCCTCTCTGGTCATTTCTAGTTAAGGACTTACTGATACCTTAAAATTAAATTAAAAGCCAAAATCTCCCTCTCTCTTTCTGCATCCCTGTTGGTGTTACCAGCATTCCCTAGGCATCTCAGCAGTATTTACTTGGAATGTCAACACACCAGTATGATAGCTCTTCTCTCTGTCCCTGCCTTGCAGTCTTCTACCACAGTGCCAGTCCAAGACCTTCACTGCTCATGCTTGGATAAATTTCAGCAGCTCTCCTGAATCCACGTCCTCTTTTCCAATTCCTTTCCAACCTGTTGCCAGATTTAGTATTCAAAAATAATATTTTGAGCAAGGCACAGTGGTGCCCACCTATGATCCCAGAAGCTTGGAAAGCTAAAGCAGGATGTTCAAAGCCAGCCTCAGTTCCTTGGCAAGGCCCTAAATAATTTAGTGAGACCCTGTCTCTAAATAACTCAGTGGTAAAGGGCCCCTGGGATCAATCCCTGGTACTAAAAAAATAAATAAAATAAAAATTTTTTAAAAATGTTTGATGCTATTCTCTGCTTCCAAATATCTACAAAATAGAATCTAAAATTCTTAGCCTGACAATCTAATCCCAATCAAGTGTCCAGTCTAATTTCCCCTACCATCAACCCCTCATTTACTTAACAGACTTGTGCTTTTTCATCTCTGGGTCTTTGACAATTCAGTCATTCCAATTCATTTTTTCATTGGTTCTTGTTAGTTATACATGACAGTAGAATCCATTTTGATATAATTATACAAGCACAGAATATATCTTATTCTAATTAGAATCCCATTCTATATGATATACACACTAGAATTCACTGTGGTGTATTCATATATATACACAGGAAAATTATGTCAGATTCATTCGACTGCCTTTCCTTTCCTACTTCCCACTCTCTTTTCTTTATTCCTCTTTATCTAATCTACTGAATTTCTATTCTTCCCAATTCATTTTATATTTCCTTCCAATTCATAGTCAAGCACAAGTTATACTGTTCCTACACAGCAGTATACTCTAAAGTTTTTTACCATGACCAGTAAAATACATTTTAGATGAAAACCCTCAGAACACATACCACCAAAAGTTTCACAATACAGTCTTTCCTTACTATGTGAAATGCTGATAAGTTTCTACTCTATTCTATTGCAATAACAAAATCTATATAGCTTCCCTGATCAGTGTATCTAGATATGGTCTTGTTGCCTAAGAAGTTCTATAAAATTTATACAAATCATTTGGTGACTGCTTTGTGAACTGCTTGCGGATAAGAATTATGACTTATACTCCTTTGAAATCACTTTAGTATTCAGCATAGTGCCTGGCATGTAATTAAAATTCAATAAATGTTTATTGAATCCTTCCTTGTTACAATGAATAGCTGTTGATGGATATAAATCTTGGGTGTTTTTAGTGGTCAAAGGATTTCCTGACACCAATCAAAGCCAAAAGTTATACTGGCATGGGTGGTGATGGTGGGGCATACAATCTGCTTCCTATTCCTAGACTATAAAGCTCCAGAAGACTCACACAAGGTAAGAGAGGAGGTGCTGGTCAAGAAAGACAAATTTCTACTATTATAGGGAAAAGAGGTAGAAATGGCGAATGCCATTTTGGTCATCCAAAAGCAACACTGAATTTTTATGCACTTCTTGCCATATCCAGAACACTTTACATAAAAGATGGAACAAGAAAATTTTCTCTGATGATGGCAGCCATAAATAATAGAACAGTAAATAAATGCTGGAGAGGATGTGAAGAAAAAGGAACCCTCTTACACTGTTGGTGGAAAAGTAAATTAGTACAACCACTATGGAAATCAATATGGAGGTTTCTCAAAAGCCTAAGAATGGAACCACCATATGACCCAGCTGTACCATTCCTTGGTATATTAAAAAGTCATCATACTATAACAACACATGCATATCCATGTTTACAGCAGCACAATTCATAAGAGTCAAACTCTGGAATCAGCCTAGGTGTCCATCAACGGATGAACTGGTAAAGAAAATGTGGTATATACACACAATGAAGTTTTTTTCAGCCATAAAGAAAAATGAAATATGTCATTTGTAGTAAAATGGATGAAACTTGAGAACATAATGTTAAGCAGAATAACTCAGGTGGTCAAGGGTCATGTTTTCTCTCATGTGTGGAAGCTAGAGAGGAAAAAGGAAAAGAAAGGTGGAGGGGATCTCATCAAAATTGAAGGGGAGATCAGAAGGAGAAATGGAGGGAAAGGAGAAATACTGGGGAATGATATTGGACAAATTATATTGTTATACCATGTGCATGTGCAAATATGGAACCAAAAAAATCCCATCATTATGTACAACTATAAAAAAATATGGAAACAAAAAAAAGCAGTATGGAGATTCCTTGGAAATCTGGGAATGGAACCACCATTTGATGCAGCTATCCCTCTCCTCAGACTATACCCAAAGGACTTAAAAACAGCATACTACAGGGACACAGCCACATCAATGTTTATAGCAGCACAATTCACAATAGCTAAACTGTAGAGCCAACCTAGATGCCCTTCAGTGGATGAATGGATAGAAAAAAAATGTGGCATATAAACATAATAGAATATTACTCAGCAATAAAAGAGAATAAAATCATGGCACTTGCAGGTAAATGGATGGCGTTGGAGAAGATAATGCTAAGTGAAGTTAGCCAATCCCAAAAAACAAATGCCAAATGTTTTCTCTGATATAAAGAGGCTGACTCATAGTGGGGTAAGGAGGGGGAGCATAGGAGGAATAGATGAATTCTAGACAGGGAAGGGGGTGGGAGGGAAAGGGAAGAGGCAGGGAATTATCAAGGATGGTGGAATGTGATAGACATCATCATCCAAAATACATGTATGAAGACACAAATTGGGTGTCAACCTACTTTATATAGGGAGATATGAAAAATTGTGCTCTATATGTGTAATAAGAATTGTAATGCATTCCACTGTGGTGTGGTTAAAAAAATAAAATCAATTAAATAAAAAAAAGGAATGGCTAAATGAAAAAAAGAAAAATTTCTCTGATGCTACGAAGTAGCCCATGATTCCATATATTGTATAGCGTGCAATCAATACCTCTATGGCTCTGGGAATCAGGGTATATCCCTTAGGAAACCAATGAGATACCAACTGCAGTTAAACCCTTGATGAGGATAAAGCCGCTGCTGGACATGACTTGTGATCAGTGAAGAGTATAATTAAATAAGATTATCAATAAGGGTAATTCTAAGTCTAGAGGAAAAGAGAATATAGCCTGGTCTCTGGAGAATGACTCAAGAATCAAATCTGCAGGCTGGAGATATAGCTCAGCTGCTAGAGTACTTGCCTTGTAAGCACAGGGTCCTGGGTTCAACAGCAGCACCACCACAAAAAAAAAAAAAAAAAATCAAAAATGTAACCTGTGAACTATCTCTGAACAACTATTCAAGTCATTTCTCAGATCTTTCTATGTAAAGCTCAAAGATTTCTAATCCGTCCTTAAGCAGGCTCTCCTATAAGACCACTGCTGTGTATTCTACTCATCAGTAGTCCTCCTCTTTGGCCAACTGCAGTTTTAGAGAAGATTTCATAGAGCAGTAAAGGAAGAAAAGGAATACCTGTTCAGTCAACCAAACCCTAGAAACCACTGAAATTCAACATGTAAGTTCAGAAAGCATTTAATGATCACCTATTGTGACCTGGACACAGTTCTAGGTAATAAGGACAGTGTTGACCAAGATAAAGGGCCCCAGTTTAGTGGGACAAATTTTAACCAATTCATTAGATGAATAGTTAACTAATTATCATAGGTGCCCAAAGGAGAATGGAAACCAACTTTGCCTAGTAGCTAGGCAAGGCTTAACAACTGCACTAAATCTAAGAGATAAGAGAAGAAGAAAACCCTCGGCAAAGGAGAGAGCCTCTGTGAGGAGCAATAAAGCTCACTGATGCAAGTTTATAGCAGTTGGGACAAACAAGCTCAGACAGAGAAACAACTGAGAATGTAAAGTGGCATTACAGGACAGGAAGTTAGAGAGGTAGGCAGAAATCAGCAGGGCCTTGAGAGTTAGTGGAGATTTTATAATTAAGAGAACTAATGCACATTATACTGGAATACTTGAAAAATATAAAATAGGACTGGGGAAATACTTCAGTGATCCAGCATTTGCCTAGCATGCTTGAGGCTGTGATTCAATCCCCAGCACCACAAAACAATAAGATATATATTTTTAAAGCCCTATAAAATAAAAAGTAAAAATATCACTTTGGCATAGTGTGAACAATGAACTGGAAGGTGGCAACATAGAAGATGTGAGAAAACCAGTTAAAAGTTCCTAGGGCAGTCTGAGTAGATACAATGTTGGCCTTAGTTGGTAGAAGAGGAAGACTTCTCAGACCCTAGCAGTCAAAGGAAAGATCTGGTGATCTAGTAATTAGTCTCAGTTCTTCTCTACGTTTTACAAAAAAAACTACTCTGGTTTCTTAATGGAGAACCCCCTCAAATGTATGTTCATTCCTGACATTTCTAATCATGCTTTCCCCCGCTTCAGAATGCCAAGGATCCCTTCCCCACTCAAAATCTTACTCATCTTTCCTGGTTCAATTAAAATTCCATTGCCTTAATCAAGCTTTCCTCAGCTTCTGCAGACTACACTAAACCATCCCTTATCACTAACTATATCATGCAATTTAGCACAGATCATATGTTTCCCTTTATTTCATCCAATTTACCATGACTGTTTCTTCAAATTAATCACTAGACTCTCAAGAGCAGGGGCAAGCCTTTTGCTTTTCTATTATTCCCATTTCCTAAAGCCAAGTTTAGAGCCCAACTGTAGAAGTACCCATCAAATACCAGGAGACTGAGTAAAAAGGCAGAATATGCCGGGAACTGGTATTTCTCTGGAACACACACAACACAATTGGGGGATAAGGGAAGACTGATGTTATTGTTGTCATCTAGAGTACTTTTGTTTGGCTTGTGCAAAACATCAGGATGAAGAAGCAAGGAACTATACTAGTCAGTTCTGCAGTCCATTTTTTTTTTTTTTCAAAGGACAGTCTTGGGCCTTGTGTCTTAGCCATTGGTAGCTGGCAAACGACATATACTGGCTTACCACACTGGAAGGTAGCAATTGGAGAAAAGATGATCCACTCTGTACAACATTACACAAAATGAGACTTAGAAGCAGAGGTAGCAAATATGTGGCAACCCATGAGCAAAATAGCATCTGTCCCCCCTCCCCAAGTTTTCTTGAGGTTTCACAAGTAAAATATTGTATTTATTTAAGGTATACAATGTAATGACTTGATATACATATATACTGTGAAATGTATATATACACATATGTGTGTGTATATATATATATATATATATATACACAAATATATATATGTGTGTGTATATATATATACTGTGAAATTCATAAAATCTGCATATAAGCTAATCTATATGTCAAATATTTATTGAAAACATACAAAAGTGCTAGGCCTTGAGGGTTACATGAAGATAATAAGGTCTGTTCCATACGAAACTAAGCCCACTGCATTCCAGTAGAGCTTTCATGTATCCATGACCTTTCCTTCAGTAAGCCTTCACTTTTTATGTCCTGAAGGTAAGTCTGTGTCTCCTCTTGTTTGAGGGACGGTCACTAAGAGGCTATTTTCAGGCTGGAGTTGTGGCTAAGTGGTAGAGTGCCTGCCTAGCATGTGTGAGGCACTGGGTTTGATTCTCAGCACCACATACAAGCAAATAAATAAATAAAGGTCCATCAATAACTAATAAAAATGTTTTTTTAAAAAAACACGCTATTTTCAATTTCTTAGAGAGTTTGCTTGTTCCCCTTCTCTGTACTAGTAAGAAAGCCCTGAGGGCATGAGTAGATCTCAGGCCACAAACTCTTCACTTCTATATCTAATGACCATAAAAGCCATCTCACATAGCTCATGCATTCCTTCTTTTCAAGGTGACTAAAAGTTCTAAATTGATGGAAAAATTACTCTAAGAAACCATGTTGTCTTCCAATTATCATATCGATACAAGGTTGATAAAATCTAACTGCCTGAAGCCATAGGGGCAGTTAATAGTGCCCCTATGAAAATCATCTCAACATGAAAATCATCTCCAGTGACCTTATAACTTATAGTAGCCCCTGTGAGAAACTAGCATGCTTTACCACACTCATATATTTCTCTCCAAGCAAAACATTTAAGAAACTTTTATCAATATGTCCTGTGTCTCACATTCCTGGCATGTTCTCTGAGCAGTTGGACCTTGGCCAAAAAACAAAAACAGGTTCCCAAGAATTGATGGTCCCACCTTCCCAAACATTGTTTTTTATTTTGTCCAATTTTTCTATCTACTCTGAGCAGTAGATTGACTCACCAAGAGAATTCCCATTGGTCAGAGGCTTTCGGCTAGATGGGGAAGCTTTTAACCATCCAGAACCCTTCTCTTAGGTGCCAAAAGAGACCAGACTGCTTAGAAAATCCCAAATAAGGTAATTTAGAACTAGAAATGATCTCCTAAAAGAAATACATGATTCCACAGATGTGGATGGGGGTATGGGACTGACAATACAGTCAATGTGGTTCTTGAAGTTATCTCAGTGAATCTGTTTAGGCCTAGAAAATATTTCCTGCATTAAATGGGGATACCAGGGTGTCCTGGCTCAGTCATGTCATATCATGTGTCCTTAGGGTTGATTAAACTAATCAAATCAAACTACATCCTTGTTCTTCCTTATTGCCCAATCAAAGCTACACATGAATGATAAGAACTGTCCCAGAAAATAAAAGAATGCTCTTTGGTAAAGGAAGTAAAGGGCATATGAGAAGTTATGACACCTGTCCTACAAACTCAACATGAGCTCACTCCTCTGCAGGGTGCTGCCTGGTTAAGCTGTCACGTCAGAACCTCCCATAAGGAAAAGGTATCTCATAATGATATCAATGGGGTAGAACGAAGCACATTTAGGCAATACCTTAGGAAAAACCCTGGTCTCACAAATTCCAAAGTAAAATCCCACACAGTGTTTAAAAAAGCATGAAATGAATGCGTAAACTTGTCAAAAGGGTTCAGTGGAACTAACAGTTGTCACATTTAACACACTTATACTCCATTAAAAGAGCTTCTATCAGGCTGAGAAGGTAGCTCATAAAGCATATGCTTAGCGTGAGCAACGCCCTGGGTTCAAACCTCAGCACCAAAAAAATTGCCTGTCCAGATGGACAGGATCTGGGGCTGGGGCTATGACAGAGTGAGAGTGCTTGCTTAGGATGTGTGAGGCACTGGGTTCGATCCTCAGCACCACATAAAAATAAAGGAATGCTATCTAAAAAAGAGAGAAAGAGGAAGGATCTAATATTATTATTCTCCATCACAAAATTCTATAAACTGTATTTTATAACAAGCAAACTTCACTTAAGGATACTCAGAGATTAAACAGAATCACAACATAAATTAAAGGTACAGCTATAGATAATCTGAGAACTGAAAAAACTATCCTTGTTCTTACAGAACCGAAACAAACGCTTATGAGAAACAACTGGAGACATAGAAATCTTATTTGAATCTGCCGTTAAAAAGTGTTAACACACCAACAACTCCTGCCATCACTGTGGCTGAATTTGCCTGACAGGAGCTTTATGGCAAGGCACTGTGCATTGGCAAACTATTTCCCACTCCATGAGTGAGTGAAGTGAAAGAATGGACTTCAGTAAGGTCCACAGAACAGGAGAAGCAAGAAAAAGAACAGTCTGCTTTGGAATTCTATGAGATGGAACTACCACACTGCACTCCCTCAGGACATTATAAAATATTTGGTTTCCTATGTTTTTTTATAAAATAGCTGCTTGCTTAGCATTTACTGAATTTTTTGACAATTATAAAAACAAAATAAAAATACAGATGTAAATAAGGTTTAAAACAGTCCCCCTAATAATTAAAAGATATATTCTGTATATATTCTCTCCTATTTCCCTAATATCAAGAAAAAAATCTACTTTTAATAAGTCTGACACAGTAATATTGGTTTAGCTATTGCCACAGGGGTGGACACTAATGACAAGATCTGAGATGTAGATTATTGTTCTTATATCACAGGTGAATGAAAAAATCTCCAGACAGAAGCAACTGGCTCTGAACTGTCCATATGGGCACAGTGATCTATGTGGCACTTAAACACTCAATGAAAAGGCATTTCAGGGCTGGGGTTGTGGCTCAGAGTTAGAATGCTCGCCTAGCATGCATGAGACACTGGGTTCGATCCTCAGCACCACATTAAAAAAATAAGATAAGATAGAATAAAGATATTGTGTCCACCTATAACTAAAAAATATTTTTAAAAAAAGGCATTTCAGCTAGTTCAAAAGTACATTGCCCAATGTGGAAGAATGACAGTATTCAAGTTAAGTGGAACTGTTACAACAATCAAAAGCTATAAATCATTCTATACACCACAGTTGTACTTTGAGCTGTGAAATACTGTTTACTCATACAGTTCAATGAATTTCCAAGTCCTTTTCATTGTTATCATAGCCTTACCTGCAAGCAGGTGAACAGAGGTGAAGCTCTTCTCCAGTTTACCCAGAAGTACAGTGAGAAAGCAGTCTGATGATAGAGAAGCAACATCTTCGGAACTCTGATCATAAACTACCACCTTCTGACTGCAATCAATGTCAACCTGAAATGCAAACAGAAGGCTTGTTAGGAAAGAAGGCTAGAAAAACAATCTCATAAACCCCTGGCAGAATAGGATCTCACATTTACTGGTGCTAAATCAAATAAATGATTTTGTTTTCAATTAATAATTTTTTAAAAATGAGATGCAGTCAGTATATTAAATAAAGTTAGGACACAAATGATTTAAATGTTTGTAAAATTCAACTTTTTAAAAAATTATTTATTTCTTAGTTGGACACAATATCTTTATTTATTTATTTATTTTATGTGGTGCTGAGGATCGAACCCAGAGCCTCATACGTGCTAGGTGAGCACTCTGCCACTGAGCCACAATCCCAGCGCCCCAAAAATCAACTTTTAAAAGGCAAAAAATTGATGCTATTTTTGTGTAGATGTGCCCAAAACTCCTTGGTTTTAAATCCTTGACACTATAAAATAGTAAAGTTAAAAAAACAAATAATATGCAAAATAAAAAATAGTAACCCTTGACCTAAAGAAATATTTTTAAATCGTTCCTACATCACAACCATGAAATCAGCTGTTTGTTAAAATTAAAAGCTAAGCTCATTTTTTTATCCCTGAAGAAAAGAAATAGCCTTCCCTATCACATTGATGACATTTCAGTATTTCAGGAATAACTTCCCCAAACATAATACCCCTAAGTCTTGACCAATATCACAAGTAAATGTTATCAAATATAAAAAAGCACCTCTAATAATTAGTTCCTACTTTTTTCTAAAGCACTTGAAAAGAATAACTTACTTTTCAATGAATTTGTAGTCAGTACAAAAATGTTTAAATTGAGAAAACAATTTCAGCAAGCATTAATAGGGAAACATAACACCTATCCAAATTAGAGAAAGTTAACTCTTCTGTGTAGTTTAAATATTCTTAAATTTAACAATTCAACTGCAAATTATTCAACCAAAACTTCTTCAAATTACTTTCTCCACTTAAAAAGAAGCTTCAATTAACAATTATTCCCCAGTAGTGTGTCCATTTATTTTAAAAAGGCAAAAAAAGAAAGTCTTTACCTTATGTTTCGCTGAATGCTGGATAAGTTCTGTAATTAACACTTTGTCCTGTTGCAACCTTCGCTTCATAAGCTTGGAGCAGTTGATATTAATGGCTTCCAAAATGTGGGATGTATTGTATTCTACAAATGGCCGGCTATCAATTAGCAGCACTTTTTCCGTTCCACTTTCCAGCAGAGCCACCAACCTCTCAGTAACAATTTGAGTTCCAATCATCTCATGGGCCATGACAACAATAAGTCTTCTTTTTCCACCTCCTTCTTTAATTTGCCACGATGATGTAATGGTGGTGTGCTCAAAGGCTCAGCCACTCCATTGTACTAAAAATGTATGAGGTCAGGCTGGTGGTGACTGGCAAAAGGAGAGTTAAACCCATTTTCAGCAAGAGCCCTCCAACTGAATGTCTCTTTCTCTTTCCCGTTGATGTGTTCTTGCAAAGGACTCCTTCCACAAAGCAGCCCCTCACATTTGATTCATCGAGAGATGACTGGAATAACCATTCCACAACAAAAGATGCTTTGGGGCAGCCAGTGCATTACATCATTCTTTACCTTTGCTCCCTCGCTCCAACAGCTTTACAATGGACTGACAGCCTACACGAAGGAAGAAAGAAAACAAAACATGGAGTCAGGAAAGAAAAAAACATCAGAGTAGAGAGGGTATATGATTCATAATATTTACTCCATTAATCTAAATCCATCATTAGTGTGCTATTTTATTTGAACAAAAAGGATAGGTATGGTTTTGAGAAAAAAACATGCTAGTGATAATTCAACTTTACCTCAAAATGTAAAAACTTCAAGAAAACATGAATATTCATGAATTGGAATCACCTGAAGACCAGAAATAAATGACTTGTATAAAATTAAAGAATTATAAAGAACAGCTTGAAGTATTATTAGTTCAACTGGGTTTCTTCCATTTTCTTTATCTATTTCTTGAAAAGAGCACATACAACAGCCTAGGACCAAGTTAGCAATTCCATATTATCAAGACAAAAAAATCTTTTCTGATAACTTAAGAATTACTGTGATGAGTGGTGGTAGTGGGGGGGTGTGCTTGTGCACAAACTACAGGCTGCAAAAAGCAACCCCTAGAGAAGAGGGAAGAAAATAGGAGGTTGGATAATTGTATTTCAGCTACCTTTTAAGGAAGAAGGACAAAAACACTGAAATGCTTGTTATAGCAACTGTGGAACTAACTGCTGGGGACTTGTGATGCACCCAGCTCCACTGGAGGCAGTCTCGAAGCTATGATCCTGGTCTGTCTCTTTCCTGTGAGCTTAACTAGACACCCAGAGTTCCTTGATCTGTGGTAAGCTTACCCTTCACCTTCTTGTGCCTCATCCTCAAGAGAATCAATGACTTCCAGCCTTAGAAAATTTTATTCATTAACCAGGTACTCTAAGTCAGCTACCCAAACAAATAGAACCTTTAAAGATGGACCCAGTGCCTCCCCTGTTCTTACCATATGCCCGTAGTCAATCATTTCCTGATTAACATTTATTGGAGTTTGGTGCCCATGATTTGGACCTGACCCTGACCTTCAATATTCTCTGATTCCTATTTCCCTTGATCCATCTCTGCTTATAAGAAATCATCTGCCACATTAAACTGTGTCTACTGTTGACATTCAACCATCAAAGGATAAACTAATTGATGGCAAAGATTTGGTATTACATTTCTTATTTCCACTGTGCTATAAATCTAAGGTGATCCATTTATGATATTACAGTAAAACCCTCCTTGTTCCAAAAACAATTTAAGACTCTAAATAAATATCTGATTAACTGATTTCAGATCAGGATGATAGAGTCTTCAAACTTCTTTGGGTCATATTTCTTATTTTATACTTACAAATTTGAGAAGTGGCCTTGCCATTTACTGGTTATGCAACTTTGAACAAATAATATAACCTATCTAAACCATTTTCCTCACCTACAAAATACAGATGTAATAGTGGCCTTGCTTCCTCACCAAAAAAAAAAAAATTGTTCTGAGGACAAAATTATCTAATTTATTTAAAATTTATAGGTAAAAAAACAACTACACATCAAATAGAGAAGGGAGAGGAAAATGTTCTAAATGCACTGGTGAACAAAGCTGGCTTACATCTGGAATTTTAAAAAGGTATCACACAGCAAATAAAACCAGAAATAATTTTACCCTGCTACAGTGCAGCTGCAACCTCTCTCACAGAGCCTGACAGATGGGAGTTGAAGGCACCTGAGAAATCTTCTTATACACTCATTTTACAAATCAGCTGTATTTAATATATTATGTGTCCATGTCTTGTCTTCCAGGAAACAAATTTCATTACACTAATGAATTTAGTTTTAGTATAGCTTTATATCAATGAGGTACATAGTCATCTCTAATTTCAAAGGAAAAAACTAGAGCAGAGAATTTGATAATTAAGCCCTAGCCAATCAACTAATAAACTTTCACAAAGCACCTACCAAGCATCTGTCAAGTCCTGACTGCTCAGTGACACCATTCACTGCAAAGTAAGGTCCTATACTCAGATTGTCTGACTCCCAAATCAGGACTTCTGCTACTGGGTTACCCAGTTTTTCCTTAAGTGCCTGATCCCATAATGGAACTGGACTGGGAAAGAATAACTTGACTTGTCCACAAGGGTGCCTGGGTGGCACAGAAAGTAGAAATCTGAGAACAAGAGCAAGTTGATTCCAACAGTGGCACTGAGTCTCTGGGTCTGATTGGCTCCTCTCAATGATAAAATCCGGATGGGACAAAGCAGTGATCTAGGTTAGCGGATCAAGGAACAAAAGGAGAGAGAAACAGAAAACATGCAAAAGTTGGATTGGGAAACTATCATCATTGCTCCCTTCTGCAGGCAGTTATGCAGAGCAGAATATGATCATTCCTCCCCAGACAACCAGGCAGCAGTGACAGACACAAATTGACTCTAAGATGAGGACATAACTGAAGCAAAGGATTCAAAGTGAAGTGAGAATTAAGTTACATGCTTTCAAGTGTTGTGCTGAGGCCAGCTAGAGCCCTCCTAGTACACCTTCATGGCCAATGTCTGATTTTCTGTAGTCCTAAATTAATTATGCGAGAGGCACAGCCTGCCAAGGGGTTGTGGAGGATGAGGTAACAATGGCCTTAATCTTGTTTATTAAGAATTCTGATTAAGGGGCTGGGGTTGTGACTCAGCGGTAGAGCACTCGCCTAGCACATGCGAGGCCCTGGGTCTGATCCTCAGCACCACATAAAAAAATAAAGGTATTATGTCCAACTACAACTAAATAAACAAAATATACTCATCCTTGGTTACAGCTCTAAAATTTTTCTCCATTTACCTGAAGAATTCAGTACTCCAAGATCAGAGACCTGTCTGTGACCGTTTTGTTTTCAAAATCTTTTGCACCAAGTGGGATTTAAAAGATGACAAGAAAACATTTTATAATTTGCAACATCAAAAAGCAAACCTTAACCAAAATTTCAACAAGAAGTTCTTAGATTCTTAGACTGAATCATAAAGGCCCAATTACACATAACAAAATCCAGGGCAAACATGTTTTGCATTTACTTAGCCAATTGTTAAAGCTATAACTAATTTATTCCCATTTTTAACAGATAGTCATATGATCAGAAAAATAAAAGTCTAAAATATGTTTGTAACATGCATATGTACAGTTTGTGTCCATTATATTTGTTAGAAATTTGTTGAAACTTCAATATATTTAAATGAAAAATGAATATATTGAAAATGTTCCTCAAATCCTTATCCAGATCTCAATCTTGCCCTCTAAATTGTAACCACTGTAATATTTTTTTCTGATTTTTTCCAAAGTTTTTTTTTAATTAATAAAGATTAAAGCAAATATATATTCTTTTCCTATCCTCTATTCAAATGGTTACACAGCATATGCAGTTTTTGCATCTTTCACTCAACACTCCAATTTGATTTTTTTCAACATTTTATCAGAAAATGAACCAGTTTATATATCCATGGGTCTTTCATATGTGTCCTTATATCTAAATAAAACATGTATAACAGACAATTCCCCCATACACCCTAGAATTACATCTGTTCAATTAGCTGTTTACCAGGGTACCTAAAAGCTAAAGAGTACTTAATAACAATGTGCTCAGAGGGTCATCAAAGTATTTTATGGCATCCTGATAAGCAACCATCAGCTATAACTACTCTGACTTAAAGCTAAAATGAGATAGTATACATTCATAGCATTAAGGAAACTCACTCTCTCAAATGATACCCTAAAGTCAATAAGGCAATATTTATCATATTTAAGACTACTAACTTAACCAGGGCTACCCAAGAAATAATTGCAAAGTATCCCATGTTCATAAATAAAGTATTTAAAATTATTTACCCAGGGATAAAGACACAACATTTTAGTATAACAAAATGATCAAAAACAAAATCAGAGTAAAGAAATGCCATTTCTGGTATATTTTACATTTGAGCAGGACACTTATGTTTTACTATATAGCATTTAACATTAATAAGTTAAATATGGAATTTTAATTGGAATATACAATCTTTAAAGCTTTTCTATGTTGTTATATGTAATTTATTTTATGTTTTAGGATTCTACTCAGTTACCTAAGGAAATATACCTATGACTTTGAAATGGCAATCACTGGAGTTTTATGTGTTGAAATTCACTTTATATCCAACTTTGCAAAAATACAGTCTATCAATGAAGTATACTACTGAATTAGTTAAGTTTGAGAAGTTTATTTTAATAATGAGAACAAGGGGAGCCTGCTTTAGTTAAAAGAACAATCTAAAATTTGACTATAAAAGAATCAATTATTTGCCATTAAATTAACTAGCTAAGGGAAAAGATGTTTTGTTTGCTTGTTGCCTTCAGTTAGTGCCCAACCAGGATTTAAAAAAAAAAAAAGATTTCAAAATAATTCTATTAAACATCTTCATCTTCTCAGATAAGACATTTTTCTTTTCAATTTAACACACACCCTCCTAACTTCTAAGTCAGTCAGTCTGACACTAGATACACTCCACTCAAAAAAGGCGGGGGGGGGGGGCGGGGTCCTTTTGCTTCTACCCATGTATTATTTTTGGCCAAGAGCAATAGCTCCTCTGCCACTGGGCATTGCTGACCTAAAAAACACACTCCTGAGGCCCACAGCAGGTGGGGTAAGGGACAAGGCTCCATACATTTCAAAGGATAGTCTGAAACAAGGGATCCATAAGGAGGCAGGGGTTCCTGCTCAAATCGGCACACCTCCATTCTAAATATTTTCTTTTACAAAAAGAAATTCTCAGGAGAAGGAAAAGGACCTATGCTATGGGGTGCTTCAAAGACCTATTCTATGAGGAGAGGGATTTAGCTCTATTTGACTGGGCTAGAGCTCAATTTCCAATTCTCAGAGAGTTTATGAGAAGGATATAATCAGGTGAGAAATTCACTTTTTTTTAAATTACAAGCCTGATTTAAATTTTTTCCCTCAAATAAAATTGAAGAAACAGGCAACAAAATACACCAAACAGCCTTTCAGCAAAATACTAAATACCAACTTTTCAATAACAGAAAAAAAAAAAAAGAACTTATTTCTAAAGCAGAAAAAAAAACAGTAGGCTATGCAGTCTTGAGGCAGGCAACAACACCACAAGCACCAACCTTCTTAATTCTACAGTGGCTAAAGCAACTTTACCTCATATGCTGTGGTTTAATAGAAGACAAAGAAATTCAGACAGCTGAATTTTGTAAATAAATTTCATTTGAAAAGAAAACAAAAAAATATCTTCATCAAAGCCAAGACAGCAATGACATAATTTGTTTGGGTTACTTGTGTCTTGACCATATTTTCTTTTTTTTTTTTTTTAATTTTTTTTTTAATATTTATTTTTCAGTTTTTGGCGGACACAACATCGTTGTTTGTATGTGGTGCTGAGGATCGAACCCAGGCCGCACGCATGCCAGGTGAGCGCGCTACCACTTGAGCCACATCCCCAGCCCTTGACCATATTTTCTTACCCAAACTTGAGGACACATTGTTCTGACTAGTGATGGCAATAATGGAATATACCAAACCAAAGCTGTCTAGATAGTATTACACAAGGAGACAATTAGCATAGTAAAACCTGCCACCTCTCATTGATACACCACACTGCTGAAAGCACCCACTCTGACCAGAAACTCAGGCTTTTTACATATATCTCAAGGACCCACACATGAAAGCTGGAATAGCAGCCAACCTACAAAAATTGGCTATAATACAATGCCATTACTTTTAGACACAGGCCAGTCCATGCAAAGGCCAGATCTGTAGAAGCCTTCACTGAGTTTCTGCCAGCAAAGAGCACCATGTTCTTGGTACTGGATCAACTGGAGTCCATGTCCTTCAGTGTACTGCTTCTTGCATATTACGCTCACCCATTTCACCAGCCTCCATTCCCTGATTATCCTGAGTTCTCCTACTTCTCTCCCTAAATTCCTCTTTTCCCCTGCCACTACATGTCTACCCTATACACACCCTTCCTGCACCCAGTGCTCCCTGACTCTTCTATTTAACCATCTCCTTCTTTTGGGTGCCCTGACCCAAAACTAAGGATCCTCCTACCCATTAGAAGAGCCTGAGTATAGAGGTAGTCTTAGGGAGGAGGAAAGGAAAAATCCCTGGATAGAGACACTAAGCGAGAAGAAACATGTTCAATTAAACAGGTTTAATCTCAGAGCTGAACAGCAAGTATCTTGGAAAGATATTTATGATAAAGGTAGGTGGGAAACAGGAAAAGAGATATTCAGAGCAAACCAAACAGAGTCAAGATGGGGACAACTTATGCATTCTAGTTTTTTTCATCATGTCAGACTGTTGTAACTCATTCAATTAACGGGTAGTTATGTGGGCACCTAATAAGTGCCAGGCACTACCATGAAAATGCAACAATAAACAATAATTGCTCATTATAATCTACAACTATAAATGTATTACCTAGTTACAAATTAAGGAGGTTAAAAAATTGCCCTCATAAAGCTTCTAATTTAGTGACAGGGTACTGAAACAAAATACCGGAGATAATTAACTTATAAAGAAAAAGTTTTATTTTGGCTCATAGTTTTGGAGTTTCCAGTCCAAGACTGGGCAGATCCAATGCTTCAAGCCTCTGGTGAGCACATCAGAAGGCATTGGCTGGGAGTGTGCAGCAAAGGGATCACACATCATGGATGAAAAGAAGGCAGAAGAGAAGACTAGGGTCCCACAATCCCCTTCAAGGTCACACTCCAAATGACCTGATGTCTTCTAAGTAGGCCCCACCTCCTAAAGGCTCCACCACCTCCCAACAGTGCCACCCTGGGGAATGAGGCTTTAACACATAGACCTCTGAGGGATAATCAAAATCCAAACTATAGAGCTGAGAGTGTTGCTCAGTGGTAGAGCACTTGCCTAGCATGTGCTCGGCCTGGGTTCAGTCCCCAGCACCACAAAAATAATAGGTAAACAAAATCCAGGGGAGACCCAACATGGCGGCCGGCGAGGAGGCAGCACTTTCAATACCTCCACAGTAACGGGATCAGAGAGACCCATTAATACACCTACATGCTACCTGCTGAGAAACTTCTAGCAAAATTCTGCTGAAAGGAGACCTGTCGGGAATTAGTAAGTTTATTGGAAGTGTCAGTTTGTCTCGGCCACGAGGCGCAGGGGCCCAGTCCCGCCGGCCGCCGCCGAAAGGCTGCTGCTAGCCCGGCGGCGAACGTTCAAACGGCCGCTGCCTGCACGAGCCCCTGCTGGCCTGGCTCTGTAAACCGCCCCCAGCGGTACGGCGCTGCAAACGACCCCCCCCTCATTCGGCGCTACAAACGACCCCCCCCCTCGGGTGAACAGCTCCCGCCCCCCCCCTGCGAACAGCCCCACC
>NW_026000169.1:1225421-1257234 GCF_001458135.2 Marmota marmota marmota
CTCAGAGGAGGACATACAATCAATCAACAAGTACATGAAAAAATGCTCACCATCTCTAGCAGTCAGAGAAATGCAAATCAAAACAACTCTGGGATACCATCTCACTCCAGTAAGATTGGCAGCCATTATGAAGTCAAACAACAACAAGTGCTGGCGAGGATGTGGCGAAAAGGGTACTCTTGTACATTGCTGGTGGGACTGCAAACTGGTGCGGCCAATTTGGAAAGCAGTATGGAGATTTCTGGGAAAGCTGGGAATGGAACTACCATTTGACCCAGCTATTGCCCTTCTCGGACTATTCCCTGAAGACCTTAAAAGAGCATACTACAGGGATACTGCCACATCGATGTTCATAGCAGCACAATTCACAATTGCTAGACTGTGGAACCAACCCAGATGCCCTTCAATAGATGAATGGATAAAAAAAATGTGGCATTTATACACCATGGAGCATTGTGCAGCACTAAAAAATGACAAAATCATGGAATTTGCAGGGAAATGGATGGCACTAGAGCAGATTATGCTTAGTGAAGCTAGCCAATCCCTAAAAAACAAATACCAAATGTTTTCTTTGATATAATGAGAGCAACTAAGAACAGAGCAGGGAGGAAGAGCAGGAAGAAAAGATTAACATTAAACAGAGACATGAGGTGGGAGGGAAAGAGAGAGATAAGGGAAATTGCATGGTAATGGAGGGAGACCCTCATTGCTATACAAAATTACATATAAGAGGTTGTGAGGGGAATGGGAAAATAAACAAGGAGAGAAATGAATTACAGTAGATGGGGTAGAGAGAGAAGATGGGAGGGGAGGGGGGATAGTAGAGGATAGGAAAGGTAGCAGAATACAACAGTTACTAATAGGGCATTATGTAAAAATGTGGATTTGTAATCGATGTGATTCTGCAATCTGTATTTGGGGTAAAATTGGGAGTTCATAACCAACTTGAATCTAATGCATGAAATATGATATGTCAAGAGCTTTGTAATGTTTGAACAACCAATAAAAAAAAAATCCAAACTATAGGTGATACATAGAAACAACAACAACAACAATAGCAAAACAACATTCTGTGTGATTGGTTGTGGTTAAGTGTTATGGAGAGAAAAAATGAAGCAGGAAATAAAGAAGGGGTATTAAGGAGGTTAACTACAATATTCAGAGAAGGCCTTACACACAGAAACACACAAACGTTCAGCAGTTTCTTCCTTTACCACCTCAAAGGGAGAAGCTGTGGTTCCTGCATTATTGTATTTCTTAGCTAAAATAATGAAAAGAAATACTGTAACAAGAAAAATTACTATGAACATTAAGTACAACTCTTCCAACCCCACAAAGGTTTATATAATGAGAGTCCTGATTTTATAGTATGGAATATAGTAAAATATCGATGACATCTTAAGGAAGATGTATGTTTGAAAAAATCTACATAACAAGAAAGTAGTTTAAAGGTTCTTCATATTAGAATAATAAAAATGCTTTCCTAGTGTCTTTGTCAAAAGGTGGATCAAATACTTAACACAAGGACTTTTAAGTTAGATTACTGTATACCAGAGGTGGTAACAGTAATGTAAATTTATAATCTTCATCCATATGCACCACCTTTACCCATTTCATTCCCAGGGGAAAAAAAAGATCTACTATGTGAAAGATGTGTGTACTTTTGTGCACAGATTACTAAAAGTACTAAGATCAGTGCAAATGTCTGGATAATTGGAACACAGTCTAACAGGAGAGAGGTTATAATTTTTCCAAAGGCTCTAGGAGAAAGCAATGGAATACAATTAGAAATCACAAATATCAAATCTCTCACCCATCTCCACAAGAGTCCAAGTTTATAATAGTTAATATCCCAAAATTTTATGTATTTCAAATCTCACAAAATAAGTAAAACTATAATACTGAACTATATTCTCTCCTGCAGATAATTTCTAAATGGTTTACAAAGATAATTCCAAAATGACTTACAAGAAACTTCTTCACTTTTCAGGTGAAACACACATGAAATATATTGGAAAAGGCCAATATGTGTTAAGAAGGGGGACTAAGTTAATTAAAAATTATGGTAAATCCTTCAACACACTATCATGCAACATTCAAAAATGATGGTTGCCTGTTAACGTCTTAAGAGCACACTTTTTGACATCCAGGGATGGTCATGATATATAAAAGAGAAGTAAATCAGGGCACAGAACAGTTACATAAAGTAGAACCTCAAATACCCACTAAGTATAAACACATAGGATGTAGATATATATTTTATATGCACACACACAAAAAACATAGTATAGTTTTACTTAGGTGATTACAAATAATTTTTATATTATTTTCCGTAACCTCGGGAAGCTTAAAAAGCATTAGTAATGGGCATGGTATAAACAGACCAGATACCAGCACCAGGCCTGCTGTAATTCCTCTTCTTAGAACTGTTGAGAAAAGTATGGAATAGGGCAGGATTAGTAGAGGAAGGAGAAGCTGTGCTCCATTTGTGTACAATGTGTCAAAATGCATTCTACTGTCAGGTATAATTAATCAGAACAAATTTTTTTTAAAAAGAATTCATTTAGGGCTGGGGGTACATCTCAGTGATAGAGAAGGTGCACACAATGCCTAGCACCACACACAAAAAAAGAAAAACAGAATTCTTTTAAATAGCAATAAGGTTTTTTTTTGGGGGGGGGGATAATGTGAAAATTAAATTTTATTTTTAAATGTTTGTGGTTCAAGGAATTAAACCAAGGGTTTTGCATATGCAAAACATATGCTCTACTACTGAGCTACACTCCCAGCCCATCAAAAATTAAATCACTTGTGACTATTAACATGAATTTTTAAACAGGCCAGTTAAGGTATGACTCTTAATACAAAGCTTTCTTCTATATCCAAAGAATTTATAGTTAATTGTTTCATAATTACTGTATTCTTAATACTCTTAAATTATGTTTCAGTTGATAAAGTTTCCAAAATAAATTTGCTTAAGGCATCACAAATGCAATTCAGTGTAACTTATAACTTTTCACTGGAAAAGTACAAATTCCTCCAACAAAATATATGTAAAAGGCTTAGGTCACTATTGTCAGCTTCTAAGTAGACATGCACAACAAGGCTTGAACACATTCCAGGCATGGCCTTCAAGCCCAGACCACACCTGCTTCCAAGGCCCTAGGGCTAAAAATAACTCTGAGGCCTCAAAAATGGGACACCAGCCAGGCCCAGGGGTAATGCAGGCCCCTTGCTCAGCTCCACTACCAGTAAAAGCAGAAGCTACAAAAGTTAATACAATCACTAAAAACTCTACGCCACAGGCTTCCTTCTCCCAAGCTTTTTGGGCCAATCATCTACAGTCCAGGCCTGCTCAGGTTCTTTGCTCCTTGGAACCAAAACTAATCCTAGGAATTAAAAACAAATGAGGTTTTATGGTGTACTGTTTCTAAAAAAAAAAAAAAAAAGATTGCTGTGGACTATGAATCAGGAGACTTTGTTCCTAGTTAACTCCTCTACTAATGTGCTAAGGCATATAGATGGATCACTTGACATCACCAAGCTTGTATTTTCATAGTTGCAAAATGAGGAACCTGGTCATCACTAACAACTGAGGATTGTTTCAACTAAAAATATGAAGATATTGCTGTAAGTTTAAGATATTGCTTAAAGTGCCATTATAGGAGAGTACCAGGGCCGATTTGATCATTAAGCAGTCATGTTAAAGTTAATGTCCAGGCTGGGGATATAGCTCAGTTGGTAGAGTGCTTGCCTTGCATGCACCAAGGCCCTAGGTTCAATCCCCAGCATCATCAAAAAAAAAAAAAAAGAAAGAAAAAGAAAGAAAAAAACTAATGTCCCACAAAACATAAATTAAACAGGCAACTCTAAGACATCAATAGTTTCACAACCATCATGGCAACTGTTACAGATAATTCCTTTTATGGTAGGGGATTTCCAAGGCTTGCTCTGAAACAACTTCTTCTCTGCCAGCCCCATAGTATGCAGGAGCCTCCTCTGGGACTCATTACTGTATCATGTAAGGAAGAAAGAAAGGGAGGCCAGGTGGCAGAGGAAGTTGGTGGCCATAGCGTCACTGTTTGCTCAACTCCAGGATCCTAGGCTGTGCAACTAAATCCCTATATCTGTCTTCACACTTCCCTTCTGGGGCACTGAGAGTTAGTGGCATCAGGAAGCTGAACGGCAAAGGTCCTCAGAGACAGAGCCAAGTCCAGGGCTGGAGAATCGCAATATCAAGAGAGGAGGAGACAAAAGGCTGGCAAAGCATCCCAAGATGGGAACTGGAAAATCCTCTGGTCCCTCAATTACTTGTTCCACAAGTAATTTTCATTCTTGTTTCATCACAATTTGGCCCCATCACATCATCCAATTGCAATTTGTATCTTTTCCTAGAAGCTGTGCTTCCCCATCTCACCCCTTTTCTTCTTTAAATTCCTCTTAATTTCTCTATGATTGTAGCAGAACTTCTTCCTAAGGTTAAGCCTTTATCACTGATTTGTTTTGTTTTGGGGGAAACTGCCAAGGCCCTTGATGTATTGTTACTACAACAAGTGTTAAAAGTTTGTATGTGGAATGTCTCCCAAAGGCTCAGGTGTTGAAGACTTGGTCCTCAATGCAGCAATGTTCAGAGGTGAGGCTTTTAGGAAGTGATTGTATTATGAAGGCTCTGATCATCAACACAGTCAAAGCTGAATGGACTACTGGAGGTGGTAGAAACTACAGGGGGGTGCAACCTAGTTGAAGGGGGTAGGGATGTGCCCTTGGGGCTCTATCTTGTCTTCTGTCTGCCTCCCTGCACAAAGACACAAATTCTCAGGGTTTTTCCACACTAGGTCATTTAGAAAATGAACTTGTGAATTATTTTTTTATAATCTAGTGTTCAAATTCATAAACTGGAACATGACCTCTGTACATGTGGACAAAATGGCTTTAAAAAAAAGTCTGATTGCCACGTGGGCCAGCAGTCAGCAGTTCTGCTCTCTGCTCTGCCCTCTTCCTTCTCCCACCAGCCTTGGGTGAGCCAATGGTTCTCCTTTCAGTTGAAGACAAACTTGATAGAGAAGGAACTCCAAAGAGAAATGAGGAAAGCCATAATTACAAGTCTCCTATGTCAGTTCCCAGTATCTCTATTAGTTAAGTTTTTTAAAGGACTTCACAAATAATTTGAATAGTAAAATGAATAGTAATGAATTATCTCTCACAGAAAATAAATACCAATGAGTCCAGGTTGGTGTGAAGGCACATTCCTGTAATCTCACTGATTTGGGAGACTGAAGCAGGGGGATCAAACGTTCAAGGCCAACCTCAGCAACTTAATGAGGCCCTTCACAACACTTCGAGACCCTATCTCAAAAGATAGGGTCTCAATCTCTGGTGGTAATAAAAAAAAAAATAATACCAATGAGTCCAAAGAAAGTAAAGATTTCCCACAAAACACCTGCCCTGCAATGAAAGTCAAAGAGGTTGGCATTTCTGTTTGCTATTCTTTTGTTTTTCTTCCTTTTTAAAGACATCATTCTGTCATCTTTACATTGTATTATACTTTGATTTCTATAAATCCTTAAGATTAGGTTCAGGCATGCCACATGCAGCAACAAACACCTTTCTACCCAAGTCTTAATTTCCCACTCTGAAAAACACCAGCATCTGCACTGGTTTAAATTTAATTAACTTAGGCTTCAAAACCAATGTATGGCAATGTGGAAAAACAAGACAAAGTCTCCAACATTAACTGAATAAATAGATAAAAAATGACATTTTGAAGAAATATAAAAAGATAACATAAGCCAGGCGTGATGGCACATGCCTGTAATCCCAGCAACTCAGGAGGCTGAGGCAAGAGGATCACAAGTTCAAGGCCAACCTTAGCAACTTAGTGAGGACCTAAGCAATTCTGCAACACCCTATCTCAAAATAAAAAAGGCTGGGGATATAGCTCAGTGGTAAAGTGCTTCTTGGTCCCATCCCCAGTACCAAAAAGAGAAAGAAAAAAAAAAAACATGCTAGAAGTATGTACAGTAAGTCAGAGAGAAGTTTCTGGGGAAAATGTAAATTTCAAGGGGCATTTTGAGGGAAAAAAGGGACATGAACTTCCAGAGAGTACAAGAAAAAAAAATTACAAATAAAGTTAATAAATGAACAAAGGTAGAGGCAGAGCAAGTTGTGCACAGATTTTCCTGGTTGAAGCACAGATTGTACCAGTGAGTAAAAAAATAAAATGTGGTGGAAGGGGCCAGCTAAGAAAGCATGCTGAAAGGCTAAAGCCGTTGAAGCCACTGTAAGCTTCATAAAAATAATGTGAGGACATCGCTGGAAGAATTTCACTTGGGTAACTATTTACAATGGATTGAAATAAGAAGAATATGGAAATAAGGAGCCTAGCTACAGCCCAGAGGGCTTTAGTTGTCTAAGAATGGACTCTGCCTAACTATAAAACCTGACAAGAAAGGAAAAAGCCAAGACACTGGAGATAGTCTATATGACTGGCACAAAATATGGCCTTATTAAATAACTTTCTTGGGTGAGCCCATGGTTCTCCTTTCAGTTTAACACAAACTTGATAGAGAAGGAACTCCAAAGAGAAATGAGGAAACCCATAATTACAAGTCTCCTATGTCAGAATATTCCTGCATTAGCACAGGAACTTTGTGGAGACACCTTATATCCAAACGAAAACAGTATGTGGTGTGGGGACTGAACTGACATGTTCATGGAGAATGGCTACCTAGACTACATTATAAAATTATTCAATCATAATAACATCTGGAAATATTTTAACCTCCTAAAAGCTAATAAAAGCAAAATAAGCATTATGTGCAGGTTCAAGCTTTCTTAGGTCACTATATATAAACCAGAAGAATTAGACATAATAAAAGGTTGAAATAAAGTAAATCAGAATATAAACAGAAATGGACTCTGAATGTTGTCACAATGATTGATTTTCTTCTACATATCTTTCTGTAATTTTCAAGTTGTTTTGTGTGTGTATATATGTATACACAAAACTTTCATAACAGGAAACATATTTTATATAAACACATGTATAGGTACACATATATGTATTTTATACATTTTTTCCGTGTGTGTGTGTGTGTGTGTGTGTTAGTCAGCTTTACATCACTGTGACTAAAATACCTGATGAGGAGGAAAAGTTCATTTTGGCACATGGTTTCAGAGGTGCAGCCCATAGTCAGTCAATGCCAATGCTCTGGGCCTAAGGTAAGGCAGAGCATCATGGCAGAAATGCATGGAGGAAGAAAGTTTCTCAGCTCATCACAGCTGGGAAGCAGAGAGAAAGAGAAGGAGAAAAGGCCATAGGGAAGATGCACCCTTCAGGGGCATGACGCCAGTGACCCACACCCCACATACCTATAGTTACCATCCAGTTAGTCCTTTCAAATTAGGATGAATGGATTAGGTTTCATAAGCTGATTACCTCCTGAATATTCTTGCAATCATTCTACCTCCTGAATATTCCTGCATTATCACAGGAACTTTGGGGGGACACCTAGTATCCAAACAATAATGATATGTGGTGTGGGGATTGAACCCAAGCCTCAGATGTGCTAAGCACATGCTCTAACAGAGCTATACTCCTAATTCCCAAATTCTTTAATCAGTCATAATTCATGTCACGCTCATGCTGTTCTGAGGAAGATGTGGAAATTGATGTACTAGGGCCTATTCTCTGAATTAACTAATAAAAATTATTTGCATAAGTAATTAACCAATATGAGTTTTAATATAGTATCATGGGATTCATCCTCTTATGAACATTAACATGAAAAATACTAAAGAAAAATTTTAAATATAATTACAAAACCCTATGATAAGCATGCTATGAGGTACAAGGTATTCATTCATATGTATTCCATAAAAAGCAATATATATCAATATAGTTCGGTACAGAGCAATGTTCCTTTTCCACATGAAAAAGTAGAAACAAAATCATTACAAATACAATAAGATTGCCACAAGTGAAACTTAACATAAAGCAGACCGTAAGATAGTCCATTATGAAGCTCAATGGCTTAAACACTAAAACATCTAATTTCACCTTCTTATCAAAAATACGGTCCATGGAAAGACCCTAAGAATAGTGCTCACAAAGCTCCCCTGTTGAGTCCCTCACTGAACATATTCTCAAGTAGGATTAAAAGAAACATATGGGCATTTACTATCAGCAAACTTAAGTACCACAAAATGCTAAGTAACAAGAGATCCAAAGGCCCTCTATATTCAATAAAAGAAACACTTGGCTTTTTCCCTTACAAACAGTGGTGGTTGTTTTAATTCTGGGGTTGTGCACCTTACCTAATTTGTAGGATTCCAGGAAGAAAACATAGGTTAGGGAAACAGATGTGTGTTCATTTATTGATTATCAACTATGCTCAATTTAATATACAACAATTTCCTGTTTTTGTCTGATCACAAGAATCACATAGGAGCTTGATGAAAATGTCCATGTAGGCCGCCTCTGAAGACTGATTCTTGGGTCTAGAATAGAAATTGCAAGTTTACGTTTTAAAAAAATATCCCAGGAGCTCACAGGATCAGGCAATACGAAAAATATTATCCCAAAGACAGCTCTGGCCCTTCTCTCAATGTTCATATTTATTCAGTTGACAAAACCTGATTTCAGTCTCTCACTGGGGGACATAAAGGTACAAAAGCTGGAACAGAAGTCAGAGATAATCAAAATCTCATAGCTGAAGAACTTCCAGTTAGTCTACTACGTGTCATTTGATAAATTAATATTGTCCCTTTTACAAAATGTTAAGTATTTAACCATTTATCAGTGGTGGAAGAGAGATGAGAACTTCTAGAGAATAGTGTTTCTACAACCCTATAGGGTTTATCAAACATTTTGCAAATTTTAAGCGGTTTCCTGAAAAACATGGAAAGCAATGGATTTCAAAGATGAAAACTAATGTGCCCATTTAAACATTGGATGCATGTGGATATGAAGAAGGCTGACTTCACCAAAATGCCAGCCTTGGCAAAGTTACAGGAAGAAAGCCAGATGTGAAGTAGAGAATCTAAGAGTGAGGCAACAGCCATCACAGATCACTAGTAAAGGAGAAGGAACCCTGGATGCAAAAGCTTGTCTACTTCATTCGGTCACAAAAAGAATACAAGAAGGTAATTAAAGTATGTAAAAGAATACCATTTTATAAATTGAACATCTGCTAAAACTCAGGAGAGGATTAATAACTAATTATTAACTAATCAGTAATTTTGAAACTTGGTTTCACCTGGGTAGCTCTTAAATATTCCAATGTACCTCAAACTTATAAATCAGAATCTCTAAAGAGTGGGAACCAAGCATTAGTATTTTTCACACAAACAGGTGGGAGAAGCAATTTGGTCACACAATACTGTGATTCATCTGACTTATTACTTTAGGTTCTTGTTTTATAATATGTGCTGGAAGTAAGAGTTCTAAATAGATTTTTTAGGTAAGAGATGAGTTCTCCATTGTTATAGCCCCTATAACTCAATAATAATAAAGCAGTGAAACAATTCACTTATGATATGCAACAAAACCAGAAGAATATGCTGGGCCAGAATCCCCTAATGGCTTAATAAAATAGTTCATGATTGACAAAATCTAATTTTCAAATGTTCTTTACACCACTGTTTAGATGCAGATATAAGGTGAATCACACTTTTGTAAGTGCAACAAGAAGACTTTTAAAGGTTGAGAGGAAACAAGATAGAACTCAGATCTACCAGTGTATGCAAGTTAAATAAATAGCTTCATCCCAGGAATTTCCCTTTATTAAAAGCTAATCAGGTTGGGGATGTGGTTCAAGTGGTAGTGCGCTCTCCTGGCATGCGTGAGGCACTGGGTTCAATCCTCAGCACCATATAAAAATAAAGATACTGTGTTCACTTAAAAAAAACTAAAAAATAAATATTAAAAAAAAAAAGCTAATCACCATTACAAGGGCATATGATCCTTCAAAATTCCTCACTCTAGTCCCATTCTGTAAATGTTTTTTTTTTTTTTAATATTTATTTATTTTTTTAGTTATCAGCAGACACAACATCTTTGTATGACACAACATCTTTGTTTGTATGTGGTGCTGAGGATCGAACCCGGGCCGCACGCATGCCAGGCGAGCGCGCTACCGCTTGAGCCACATCCCCAGCCCCCATTCTGTAAATGTTAAATAAGATGATGATGGAAACCAGAACTGGGGCCTCCAGTCAATCTATATCACATCAAATAAAGACTCCCTACCTTTCCCAAGTTTGGGCTAATAGTTATTTATTTTAAAGAGGGGTTTATTCAAATGGAGTCAGTTTTTATTCATAAAATTTTACTGATATCCAAGAGAAAAAACACTAGGCTAAAAAATGTACATTCAGGCTGGGGTTGTGGCTCAGCAGTAGAGTGCTCACCTAGCACGTGCGAGGCCCTGGGTTTGATCCTCAGCACCACATAAACAAACAAAATAAAGGTATTGTATACAACTAAAAAATATATATTTTTTAAAAAAATGTACATTCAGCACATCTAATTGTGGTTCATTTATACAACTGTTCTCAAGCATCTGTATAGTATAAGGCTTTTTGGTCCGCTAAATTTGGTGGGCATTTCATAAAAGAAATAAGATTTGTACATAGATAACTGCAAGATTCCCGTGATAGTACTGCAAGAGTGGGAAAGAAACAATTTCTAGAGACACTGTCTGGAAGTCAAGGAGGTAGTGATAAATCTACCTGATCTACATATATTTACTCTGGATGTCTCCTACTTCAACTCCTTAGGGTGCTACACAGTCTCTTTGTACTCACAAATAACCTCTGGCCAAGGGAAGTTTGGAAGAAGTGGGAAGGGAACCTCATTGCCAGCAAATTTCTACTCATTGAAGAGGATGATCCCTAAAGGTTGGCTGCTTCCTGCCAGGAGCCACTTATCTTCACAAGACACAATCCATCTTCAGGAATCAGCGGACTGCTGGTTTTCCCTGCAGAAATGACTTAACAGAAGGAAAGAATAGGGAAGATAGTTCATCCTTCCTCAGAGCCCCGGTACACATAGTCCCCTCCCCCCAAACAAATAACAAACACAAAGAGGAGAAGGCACAGAAGAGACTTCCAGGCCTTACAACTCTGGTAAGATTACACTGATGTTATTTCTACTCAGCAGCATCTCCCTCAAGGCATAAGCAGGAAAAATCAGTTGCTCTACATTTTTGCTGACACTTAGTATTTTCAAGTTTTTGAACTTTTTGTTTGTTTGGCTTGGTTTTTTTGAAACAGGGTTCTCACTATGTTGCTCATGATCATCTCAAACTCATGACCTTAAGTCCTCCCACCCTGGCCTCATCAGTAACTAGGATTACAGGTATGTTACCACCACACTCAATTTGTTTATTTTTAATTTTTAGCTATTTTGGTCAGTATGTAGTCATAATTCACTGGAATTCAATGGTGATCTACACAGAACTATTAAATCAGTGTTAGCTTTACTGGTATTGATAACCAGATTATGGGTAGAATGTCCTTGTTTCATGAAAATCTGAAGTAGTCAGTGTTGTAGTATTTTGTTTTTTATGAATAATATGGTTAAGCAGCTCTAGAAGCTTTTTAAAATCTTTCACATTTAGATCTAACAACAGACCTAGAATTTATTTTTATGTATGATGTAAGGGAGGAGTCAAAATTAGTTTTACTTTTCCATATGGATATGCAATTGACCCAGGATCATTTACTGAATCATCTTTCCTTTCATACTGCTGTACAGTAACATTTTATTCATAAATTAAGTATCTATGTATGTCCACACATATGTCTGTTTCAGGACACAATTCTATTCCTCATTTATTCCATACTGCTTATCTGGTACTGTGAATTCTGCAACTCTGTCCTTCATTAATATTACTTTGGCTACCTTGCTATTTACATTGCTATATGAATACCAAAATAAACCTGTATAAAGGTTTCAAACATCTTTCATTAAATTCATTCCTAAGCACTGAATATTTTTTGATGCTATGATAAATATTATATTTCAAAAAATTTCATTTTCTAAGTATTACTGTTATGCAGAAATACATACTTTGTTTTACTGGCCTAGTATCCAATAATCTCACTAAACTTATTATTTTTAATTTACATAAAATAAAATGCACACTTTTTGGTGTATGGTTCTATGCGTTTTGATCAAATGCATAGAACAATGTAACCATCAACACAAAGTACAAAAAACTTCCATCAGTCCAAAAAAATCCCTTATGCAGCTCTTCTGTAATCAACACCTCCTCCCTGCCCTCAAACTCTGGCAACCACCAATCTGTTTTTTGTTTTTGTGATACGGGAGACTGAACACAAGGATACATCATCAGGGAGCTACATCCTCCCCCCCACCCCGCCCCGTTTGTTTTAATTTATTTTGAGTCAGGATCTCACTAAACTGCTGAGGCTAGTCTCAAATCCGCAATCCTTCGCAGCCTCAGAGTCACTGGGATTACAGGCTTGCACCACCTCACCTGGTCACTAATCTGTTTTTTATTCCTACAGTTTTGCCTTTCTAGAACATGACAAATAGAATCATACAGGATACACAGTCTTTTGAGAGTGGCTTCTTTCACTTAACCTAATCCATGTTGCTGGGCACAGTGGCAAACACCTATAATCCCAGCAACTCAGAATTCCGAGGCAGGAGGATTCCAAGTTCAAGGCCAGCCTCAACAATTTAGTAAGATCCTGCCTCAAAATAAAAATAAAAAGGGCTAGGGATGCACCGCCAGGATAAAGTGCCCCTCAGCTTGATCCCCATTACTAAAAACAAGGATTTATCCATTTTGTTGCATAAATCTTTTTATTGCTGAGTAATATGACATTACAGAGATGCAGCATCATTTATATATTTATTCTCCTGCTGTAGAACAATTGGGTTGTTCAGCTTTTAGTGATTATAGTTGAAGCTGCATATACACTTGAGTATAGGTTTTCGTAAGAACACAAATTTTCATTTAAATATATGTGCAGATAATTATATATTTACCTTTAAAAGAAACTATTCCAATGTCTTACAAAGTAGCTATACCATTCTGCATTCTCATCAGTAATGTATTAAAATTCCAACACTCTGATGGCATCCTCACCAATACTTGGTATCATCAGAATTTTTGTTTGTTTTGTCATTGTAAAACCATCTCACTGTGGTTTTATTTTATATTCCCCTAAAAACTAATGGGCATTATTTCCATTAGTTTATAGGGGAATATAAAATAAAACACAGCAAGACACCCTTAAAATGTATATCTTCTTTGGTGAAAGTGGCTTCAAATCCTTAGCTCAAGATTGGTTGCTTATTTCTTGCTACGTTTTAAGAGTGCTTTCTATTTTCTAGATACACATCTTAATAAGTGTGATTTACAATACTTTCTCCCAACCTGTGGCTTGTCTTTTCATTATTGTGATAGCACGTTTGGCAGAGCAAGTTTTAATTTCAATGAAGTCCAGTTTATCGATTTTTTTCTCATATGAGCCATGCTTTTGGTGTCATAGGTAAGAACTCTCTGCCTAACTCAGGTCACGAATAGTTTCACCGGTTTTCTTCTAAAAGTTGTAATGTTTTTTATGTTTTGCATTTAAGAGTGGAAGCCGTTTATTGTAGGACAGGAGCAGTATTTATACATTCCACACAGCTTATCTAATTAGCATAAACTAGATACATCAGTCAACCAATCAGGAATCTCTACACCTAATGGCTCGGTTTTGTTACTTCTCAAACCACTCCCTCTGACATTTTGCCAGGCACCATCCAGACTTGTTTACGAACTTTAACATTCCCCTGCAAAATGCCAGGTGTTATTTTGACTTGTTTACAGACTCTAACATAAATTAGTACAGCTACTATAGAAAATAGTACAGAGGTTCCACAAAAAACTAAAAATGGAACTGTTACATGATCCAGTTATACCACTGTGGATATACACCCAAAGAAAATGAAGCCAACATACCTGAACTAACTGTGGCACTAATTCACATACAGCCAAGATAAGGAAATCAGACTGGGCGCCTCTTATTAGAAGAAAAGATTTTTAAAATGTGGTATATATACAAATCATGGAATATTATTCAGCCACGAAGAAAAATGAAACTACATCATTTGCATTTAGATGGAACTGAGAGACATCAAATTAAACAAAATAAGTCAAAACAAGGTATTGCATGCTTTCTTTCATGCAGAAACTAAATAGACCTGTCAGTAGAGAAACTGTTAGAGACTGGGAAGGGAGGTGGAGAGAAAGGAAGATGAGAGAGGATGGACATGATCAATGTACTACATATACCATGTATGAAAATGTCACAGTGAGTTTTTCCACTAAATTGCACAATACATGTTAACAAAAAACTGGCATTTAACACTTAGAAATCTAGCTATTCTTACAGAAATTAAAATTCTCTGAATTTGGATTGGCTATACTATTTGATCTATGTAGTTGAGAAAGTAAATATACTTTCCAGTGAGCTTTGTAGCTTCTATTTCTTCATAACCATTAGTACGTTTTAAAAAGCAAGAAAGCAAGCAAGCACTGCTGTCTGTGTATCTGCAGGGTCAAGTACAAGCTCTACTAGTCTATGACAGACCTACTGTAAACTTGTGTACAGCACCAATTAAAGACCTAACCTTTAGGCCCAGGATTCTGAGGTGATGTCATACTGTAACAGGAAAATAATATTAAAAGTAGAAAACCAAAGTTCCACTAGAGCTTTGATAAAGAGCTACCTATTAGATACTGAGTGGCAACAAAGATTTCTCAGTCTATAAGTCAGATATTACTGAGTTCCCAAGGAAATTTTAGGTGCTATTTTGGTCAGATGGTAGAAGACAATACTTACACGCTTCCCCCAACCAAAAGAGGACTGAGTCCAGGGGCACTCTAAAATTGAGCTAAATCACCAGGCCTTTTTATTTTTTGAGACAGAGTCTCGCTAAGTTGCCCAAGATGGCTTCGAACTTGCAATTCTCCAGCCTCAGCCACCAGAGTAGCTATGATCACAGGCATGCACCACCACACCCAGCTAAAAGCAACACTTTCGAAACANGGGAGTGTCTGCAATCGGGGGAGAGAAGGAAAAAACTTTAGGTGGACTACCCCCTATATCTAATAATGACTTTATCACTATTGATCTAAGAAAGTGGAGACTTGGGTAGTGAATCCTACCCCCCCAGAAAAGATGCCTCTAGGGCAAAAAAATGAGTCTTTTATGATGTTTTGTTTAAACCATGAAGAGAAGAGAATAGAGATGCTGATGCCAAATATAAATTCCTTAATGGCCAAGGCCATACATATCTCCTTTGCATTCCTTCTTGTACCTTACTCATAGAAATCACTAAGTAAATACTAGTTCATGCTAACAACAAGGACATCACTGGCAAAAGAATGGACCTTTTGTCTGAAAAATGCCTATGAGACTCAGAAGCTAAAGTGCTTAATGAATGACAATCTCCACTGATTTCACAATCACTTTTTATTAAAAATTATTTTTAAAACTATTTTTTCCTGGCAAACAGATACCATATTGCCCAATATTTGGCACTTAGAAATTCCCCCAAAATATACTGTATCACTTTAATATTAATTATATTCTCTAATGAAACAACCACTGGCATACAGGCCACTGATTTGCCACAAAAATGGCAGAGGTCTGTCCTTCAGCTGGGACTGTTGGTACACAAGAGAAGGGGTTTTCCACTATACATGATTTTTATTGTTGGTTATACAAGCAAGAAGCTATAAAAATCAAGGTTCCCAAATATTTACATTAACAAGGTTCTTTGTTATTCATAGGATGCAAGATGAAAACAATTGCTTTAATTATATATTTAAAAGGATTTTAACTCAGCTTTAAAAAAGACTGAAATTATGACATTAGTCAGTAAATGGTTGGAGTTGGAGAATATCATGCTAAGTGGAATAAGCCAATCCCACAAAACCAAAGACTGAATGTTTTCTCTCATATGCGGATGCTAATTCACAATGGGGGGGGACACAATAGGAAAGAATAGCATTACCTTAGATTAGGTAGAGGAAAGTGAGGGGGTGGGTGCGGATAGGAAAGATAGTAGAATAAAACAGACATTATTACCATACATTGGTTATGTATATATGACTACATAACCAATACGATTCTGCAACATGTACACTCAGAAAAATGGGAAATTATATCCCATCTATGTACGATATATCAAAGTGCATAAATGCATTCTACTGTCATGTATAACTAATTAAAACAAAAAAATTTTAAAAAAGGATTTCAGTAGAAGAAAAAGGTTTCTAAACCATATTAGATATTCTGTGGTACTGAAATTAGACATTGTCCCTAAGCTATTTAAAGCAGCTGTTAAGTACATGTGTACACATGCATTTTATTCTTAAAAAATACATCCTCCAAATTGCAAATGCCTTGTGGCCCCTTAAATACCTCAGTCAACTACATCTACTTCCTATATCTCCCAGTATTGATAAGCCACAAATAAAATACAGTAGGATATTTTTGGTATAAAATTAATACTTTTTAGGTTAACTTATTTTTAACAGACCCTTTTATAAGTAGTGTAATGTTTCATCATTTGTTGGAATGTCATTTTCAACTTGCTATATATCCAAATTCATTCAACCTTGATAGAATACCATATAAAGAACCAGATCATCACTTTGAAACAAAATCTCACTTTAAGGTACCTAAAAAACCAAAGGTTCTGCCTCATTTAAGTAAATTTTATTTGCTTCACTGCACAAAGGGAATCACATTTCTTTAGTTTGTCTAATTTTATCTAAAGTAAATATGCAGCAAAAGCACTATTATCAAATAACAAATGCCCAACAAGCAAAAGGGGATGCCTGAACTGGTTTCTCACAATAGTGCCCAAAATGTCCTTTAATGGGACAGGAAGGCATTTCCTCAGAATACTGTGCTGAGGATATTTATAGACTATGCACACATATGTACATCTTTATTAAAATAAAAGAACAATTTTTTTTCATTTTCAATGGAAAATTTGGAAAATGAGTAACTGCCCAAAAGCCAAAACATAAAATTAGCTTTTAATCTTCTTTCCCATCAAGATCTTTAGAGATACTACCCAGCAATCAAGATAACCAAAAAGCACCACACATTTTCGTATCATCTTCCTAATCCTGTCTACTTTTTTGATAATAAAATGTGAAATGGTAAGAATACAGGATAAAAAGAAACAAGATTTTAGAACTGAAAATTATTTCAGAAATTATCAAATGCAATGTTTTTGTTTTATAGTTGAGACAACTGAAATGCAACTGTCTCTAAATTAGCTCTATAACTAAGTAGGATAAAGGTCTCTGTGATCTTCCTCCAAAATAGAAAAGAAAATGAGTAAAGCCTTATTTGGGGAGAAACACTAAAAACTGTCTCCAGATTCAGGAAAGTTGTTAGAGCAAGTTACTTAATACTGTTTGTGCTTTCCTTTCTGCATATCTAACAAACATAGAGCTACCCAACAGACATTTCTTCCCTCTAAAATGCCAACAGAAGGCCAGTTTGCCCTGTGAAGCAGTGTGCCTCAGCCTAGGAGATACATAGCACATGATGCTAAGCCAGCCATTGTAACTGCATTCCCCTTAGCCATACATTCATCTCCTTGGTCCTCTGTGAGTGGGGGCAGTCTTTTGAAAAAATTCAAATAAATGAAACTTAAGAGAAAATCGATGGGAGTTTCCATGAAAGGTTTTGTTTTTAACTAGGCAGGTCCAAGAGGAAGCCTTACTTGCTCTGTCCACTTCCTCCTTCCTGCCTTGAAAAAGCTGTGATGCTAAAGCTGAGGCAGCCATTTTGTGAACTGGTAGCAATAAGCATGATAACAACAGATGAGAAGATGTAGTCAAGGACTGGGAGAACCAGGGCCTTGAAGACACTGCTGAGCAGTGGAGCCAACCCAGACCACTCATCACTGAACTCTGAACTACTTGAGTAAATAATAAATTGCTTATGGTTTAAGCTTCTGGTAGTAGCTTTCTATTAAGTATAGCTGAAAGCAGTCTTGTGTTAAAAAAAAAAAAAATTGTTTTTTCTGTGGCACGCTGTGACTTTCCTGCCCAGTCTCACTTTTATCTCGCACATACACATAGAGCTTATACTATAAGCAACTAAAAAGTAACATGACTATATTGCTCCTGTATGATTAAGACACCAATTACAGTTAGAGTACCTTAGCTACACAGTTTTATTAAAATTAATGTCATCAGTAGAAAATCAGTAGGAAGAAAATGTGACTTAGAATCATGTCTGCCCCTGAATACAGACTTTGATCTTTCCTTCTGCTATTCCAAATCCTTGTTGGAAACAAGTACCATACAACAAATTGATAAATGATAACTGTTTAAACTAAACTCTTCTGTCTCCTTTAATTATAACTTCTTTTTTTTTTTAAGATGGACACAATGTCTTTATTTTATTTATTTATATTTATGTGGTAATGAGGATGGAACCCAGGGCCTCACACATGCAAGGCAAGAGCTCTACCACTGAGTGCCAACCCCAGCCTTGATCACACAACTTCTTATTAGTAAAAAAATAATAATAAAGTATTAAAATTTCATTTGTGAATTTGCATCCTCAAACATAACCCAATTGATACTTTAATATACCAATGTTTGTAACCAAAATTTAGAGATTTACCTAACTCTCCATCAAACTCATGGCACTGCTGTTCTCCCCTATTAAAACTGAATATGGGAGCTGGAGTTGTGGCTCAGTGGCAGAGTGCTCGCCTAGCACGTGCAACGCCCTGGGTTCAATCCTCAGCACCACATAAAAATAAATAAAATGAAGGTATATTTTAAAAAAAACTGAATATGTAGTAGAATTTGAGTACTGGTAAGAAATTAAAAAACAGACTATCCACTTTAGCCATATTTTGCTGCTGTTCTTGTTGGTACCACATATTGAATCCAGGACACTTAAACATTGAGCTACAACACCACCACTTTTTTAATTTTCATTTTGAGACAGTCTCACTAAGTTGTTTAGGACCTCACTAAGTTGCTGAGGCTGGCCTCAAACTTGGGATTCTCTTTCCTCAGCCTCCCAAGTCACTGGGATTATAGGCAAATGCCAACTCACGTAGCTACTTTATCCATATTTGATGGAAATCTTTCAAATATATGTTCACCTCCATGACTTCTGTTGCATCCAACTCTGTACTTTTCTGGCCCTATTCTTCCAGTGTCCAGCACATGGGGGAACCCAGTTCATCCTGAAGTCTTCCTCTGCTTTCCAATGCTTATCTCCACTATCTGCCCACAGCCTAGTCTGAAAATGACAGCTCACTGCTAATGCCTAATCTTTTCAGCCTTTTCTTACCATTTCTTCTTTCTAACATCATTTGTTTTGTCATCCCTCGGCTCTCTGGGTGGCGGAGTGTTAACAACCATCCTAGTTAGATGGAACTAACTAACTGCCATGAGCACTCTATTGTCCTCTCAAATATGTGACCATCTCTCCCCTCTTGTCTTTTAAGGAAAAAAATCATTGATTTTTAAAATGTATAAAAATGAATATGAACATGTTATGTGTGCATTTAAGGGCTCAGTGCTTTTTAGTTTTAAAAAAGTAAAGATAGTAAGTACTCATTTTTTTATAAACTGAAAAGTGCTTTTACTGATTCCTCCCTTCTGTCTGCAGTTTTTCCATCCACACTGATTTTATATGACCTTGTACCTGTGATGGACTCTGGGCCACCTGGCTCATCCTACACATAAGCATATTCCCTTCTTCTTGACAAATGAACCAGTTAGGATGAAAATATTTTTTTCACATAAATGTGTGCATCATACTGCTCTAAATAGCTATGCTAGTTTATATCAAAAATTTTCAAAGTGTTATCAAGAGACCAGAAGTAGGGAGCACCCCCTTCAAGGGGTCACCAACACTAAAACTACTTTTGGTAATACAAAGATCTTTATTTTTTTCACTCTTTCTCTCATGAATGTACAATAGTCATACTAGAGGATACATGGTACGTGATGATGATATATCACTCTGACAACTAATGAAAGATGTTTATTCTTCATTCCTATCAGTCTTTAAAAAATTATTTCACCTAGAAATATCCTTGATAAGACAGCTATTAATTTTATTAAACCTGCAGTCTTGAGAACTTAAATTCTGTATGTACTTTTCAGTTGCACATCTAAATACACTGTCTTAAAGAAAAATACTTAAGCAACTGAGTTATGAGCTTTTTTCAGAGTATGCCAGTTTGGCTTAAAAGAATGACCAGCAGACATTTAACAGCTACTCAGACTTAAGTTTGGCAGACATTTTCTTTAAAATTAATAAAGTAAGCTCCCTCTTCAAGAAAAACTATTTGGGGGCTGGGGCCATAATTCAGTGGTAAAGCGCTTGCCTAGCATGTGTGAGACACTGTGTTCGATCCTCAGCACCGCATAAAAATAAATAAAGTTATTAGGTCCATCTATAACTTAAAAAAAAACTATTTGTTGTTGACGATAAAATTTTTTAGGAGAAAAATGAGGAAAAAAATCATTGATTTTTAAAATGTATAAAATCCTTTTTTACCTGGTACTTGAACTCACTATCAAGATACAACCATTTTCCAGTTCTTAAAGATGTTTAGATATGACTAATGGTTATATTAATGAATGTAATGTGTTTAACAAATTTGTAATCAAATGTTGTCAAAATCTGAAAGATATGCATAACTCAATAAGCCATTATTTTTCAAATGGTCAATGCATGATACTAAAAAAAATTACATATATATCAAAGACCCATTAAAAGATATTAATAGTGCAAAAAAAAAATTCATACATATGGTCTCAGATTCAACACAACAACTAACCCGTAAGAATCCACTTCCTGCTAGATTTTGGTATAACAAGGAATGTTCATAATTATATGAAAAGATTATTAAAATAATCCATCATTTCCAATTATGAGTCTGTGTATATCCATGTTTTCTTGATATATTTAAACCAGAACAGCATATCAAAACAAACTGAAAGCAATATGAGATAAGGGAAGCAGAAGCAATTACACAATGGGATGGGACTGGCAATGGGATCCTGGTTGTTGGATCCATGGGAGCTGTTATACTACTCAGCCCTTCTCCTCATCCCCCTTTTTCACCCCCTGTGGATATTTGAAGATTTCCAACAAAAAGCTAAAAACCAAAAAAAAAAAACAGATTGACTATAAAAACAGTGATGCAAATAGAGCTATCTTCTATTAAGCAATACATTTAAAAGAAAACAATGCAACCCTTTCCACTAGATTTATTTTTTAATTTTTTTTTTGGCATGGGGGGTGGGGGCTGGGGGTGTGTACCAGGGGTTGAATCCAGGGGCACTATATCACTGAACAAAATCCCCAGGAACTTTTTTTTTTTTTTTTTTGAGACAGGGTCTCCCCAAGTTGCTGAGGCTGGTCTCAAACTTGCAATCCTCTTGTCTTAGTGCCTCTGAACAGCTGGGATTATAAGCATGAGCCATCACACCCAGCTGGAACACTCTGTTTACAGAGAACAAATACTGACCTTTGATGTTAGTTATTTTTAAATTTATAAATATTTTAAGCATTTCTGTTTTAATTTTAATATGTTAAATAATTATAAACATAGTCCACATAAAGATATTTGGGGTCATCAATCATTTTTAGAGTTTCTTGATATCAAAATGTTTGAAAAACACAGTTTAAACCACCATTAAAAAGGGCACTTATGCCAGGCACAGTGGCGCATGCCTGTAATCGTAGCCGCTTAGAAGCCTGAGACAAGAGGATGGCAAGTTCAAAGCCAATCTCAGCAACAGCAAGGCGCTAAGCAACTCAGTGACACCCTGTCTCTAAATAAAATACAAAATAGGGCTGAGGATGAGGCTCAGTAGTCGAGTGCCTTTGAGTTGATTCCCAACCCCCTCCCCGGACATCCGCAAAAAAAAAAAAGGCACTTTAAAGTGTGTGTATATAAGAGAATGGGCACCTGAATACAAATCAGAAGATAATTTCAGTTCTAGTACCATTTTTTTCTTGCTTTGGGATTTAAATAAATTAATCTGTTTCCTCATCTGTAAAGTGAATAACTCATGTCTTATTCTGAAGATCAAAAAAAAAGAAAAAATACATCAAAGCACTGTACAACTGCAAGGCATATTATTACAAAATCTCAAAGGTGAGTTTTAGGCATTTATGATGATTCTACAAGTTTCCCTATTCTTAATATTTTATAACTAAAAGAACTTACAGAAAATGCCAAGTGAAGATTTTTTTTTTTTTTTTTTTAAATATTTATTTATTTATTTTTCGGTGGACACAACATCTTTGTTTGTATGTGGTGCTGAGGATCGAACCCGGGCCGCACGCATGCCAGGCAAGCGCGCTACCACTTGAGCCACATCCCCAGCCCAAGTGAAGATTTTTTGATTCTCAAATTAACTCAAATGTCCAACTACATTCTATTCTACTATATTAAATTTCTTCCCCTACACTAATAATTGGTAATATACAATTCAGCCCATTACTAAGTGTATTTGCAAACAATCATACAGAAAGTAATAACAAACTACAATTGTACCCAGATTCAACAAGTTTTAGAAATTTTCCAATATTGTTTTATCTCCCACTTGTATTGTGACTATCATTAAGTTTTTGAAACAAATATAAGGCATTTCATTTTGCCTATAAATACTTCCACATAACAGATGAGAAAATTCAACATAACCATAATACCATTATTGTAGCTAAAAATGTTATGGTTAATTTCTTGTCTTTTTTTAAAAGTCTTTGCTAGTCTTTAGATGGTTTGTATTATAAGTGAACCCAAGATTTTTAAGTAAAGCAAGGAAGGAAGGAAATAACACCATGCTTCATATACCATACACAGTTTACAAAACAGTCAAGAACCATCTTCCTGAGGAGTGTGCTTTTCCACCAACCAAACAAACAAAACACACTACAAAATGGATCAGCATAGTGACACAGATCCTTGAGTATTCTGAGAAGTGACCAGAAGAAGAGAAACTCGGCTGCTTCAGTGAGGGAAAGAGCGGTTAGAGGTGACAGGAAACAACCACCCTCCATTTCAGAAAAGATGAAGTCAGGTCAGCCACAGGGTCAAAGCTAGAGGAGAGGTCACAGCCAGGTTCCAGTGGGAGCATCCTACTAAAACAAGAGTCAGGTGCCAAGGCCATAATTCAACCCCCACCCCCAACTGCCCTGTAGGTTGCAACATAGCTCAAAAAACAGTGCTCTCAGCTGCAGATATAATGGAACTATAAAAAATAACAGTTGTGAGAATTGATTCAATTTATTCAGCAAACAATTATCAAACTGACTATAGTAGGTACTGTTCTAGGATATTACATGGGTATTTAAAATTTTTATATACAAATCAAACAATAAGTAGTATATACTTCTCTACACGTCTTTCCCCCTTCACTTTGAGGGGAAGAATGGATATATTTAAAATTAATTACCTGGCCATACAACTATGATTTGTTGTATATCTATCATTTTTTTTCTTTATAAACTGCAGTTATACCACCACTCCCAGAAAGACATTAAAACAAATCTGAATTCTACCGTCCTTCCCAAAGATTTTTGGTAGGTACAAGTCAGATATAAACCCCCTGTGGTTTATATCTACAATTCTTTTTCCTTTTTATTTTTGGTTCTGGAGATTTAACCCAGTGACACATTACCACTGAGCTACACTCCCAGCCCTTTTTTTAAAAACTTTTTTTAATAAATATTGATTGTTTTAGTTATAGGTGGACACAATATCTTTATTTTATTTTCATGTGGTGCTGAGGATTGAACCCAGTACCTCTCGCATGCTAGGTGATCACTTTACCTCTGAGCCACAACCCCAGCCCCCAGCCCTTTTTTAAAATTTTATTTATGTGACAGCAGAATGCATTACAATTCTTATTACACATATAGAACACAATTTTTCACATCTCTGGTTGTATACAAAGAATATTCACACCAATTCGTGTCTTCATACTTGTACTTTGGATAATAATGTCCATCATATTCCACCATCATTTCTAACCCCATGCCACCTCCCCTCCCCGCCCTCTCCCAGCCCTTTTTATTGAGACAGTGCCTTGCTAAATTGCTGAGACCAGCCTCCACATCGACAATCCTCCTGCCTCAGTGTCCCAAATCACTGGTATTACAGGCATGTATCACCATGCCCAGCTCTACAATTCTTTTCTAAATTATGTAGTTGAGAAAGAAATCAAAAAACACTAAATAATTTCCTACCTCATCTTAAAATTGTTTTGTTTTCCATAGTCTTATCACAAGTATTTCAGAACATGTTGTGGATGAGCCGGACGCCATGGCCAAATGCCTGGAATCCCAGTGGCTCAGAAAGCTGAGTCAGGAAAATCTCGAGTTCAAAGCCAGCCTCAGCAATGGTGAGAAGCTAAGCAATTCAGTGAGAACCTGTGTTTTATGCGCTAAATAAAACACAAAATGGGCTGCGGATGTGGCTCAGTGCTTGAGCACCCCAAATTCAATCCCTGGTACCTGCTGGGAAAACATATAACGGCAGCAGCACCCCAGAGAAAAACCCCAGCATGGCGTCTATCGACCCTCTTTCTCCTCTTTGTTTCTTTCACTGGTACGAAACATTCCCGCCGGCACCAATGTTCAAATCCTGCTGGTGGGAAGCCTAAGCCCCAATAAGAATTAACTTCTTGGGCTCCGGAACTGACATATGGAAGAGCTTGCCAATAAACAGCGACCTGTTATCTACCTCCGCCCTGTGACCTCTCCTTAGACCTATATAAACACACAGCCTTTAGTAATAAAGCGGAAACCTCTTTGGTGATCTGTGTCGTGTGGTGCGGGGTCTTCCAGTCTTCCAGTACCAAAAAAAAAAAAGAATACGTTGTAGATGAAACCTGGTTAGAGACATATATGAATAATTTTTGAGAGATTTGGTTCTACAGAGAAATATGTATACCCTTAATATAAACCCTTTCTAGACTGCTTATGTCAGTTTCATCTATAATTTTTTCTTAAGTTTAAAGCTGCTGGGGCTGGGGATATAGCTTAGCATGCACAAGGCCCTGGGTTCAATCCCCAGCACCATACACATACACACACACACACACAAAAAAAAAAAAAAAAGTTTGAGAAGCACTCTGTAAATGTGCCCCAAAACATGAAACAGTCACTGATAAGTTTTTAGTTGACGCTTATAAAGAACATCTTGAAAACTAACAAAATAAATCTGGCAGTCAGATAACTACAGTAGGAACACTCCCCCCGCCCCCAGGTTTCTACTATTTGAAGATAATAAGGAAAAAAAATTTGCCGCAATCTGGCTGGGCACAAAATAACGGAGCCGCCACGAGGCACTTGTAGGTTCAAACAGGAACTCCTTTATTGCCGGAACTCCACCGGCACTCCACTGGCACTCCCTGGGAACTCTCCCAGCCCTCAAAGGGGCTCCTGGAGAACTCAAAAGTAGCGGGCGCGTGAGGCAGTAGGAGCCGCCCTATTGCTGGACAGCAGGGGTCTATATACAACTAAATACACAGCCTGTTTCAATCCAGCATCATCCAGTCACAGCAATTAAACACAGCTTAACTTGATTATCATCATCTTAATGGCTCGCTGGCATCACCTCTCAACCACTCCTTCTGGCAAATGCCAGGCACCATCCCGACTGGCTGTGGCTCTCAACAAAAATTAAGCTTAAATTAAGTTAGAGGTAATATTCTCAGTGAAACCATACAAATCTTTAAGGAGACACAATTAAAAAGAGCACAATATAACCCAACTTTCCCCTTCCATTCCAATACCACATTAGCAGGTCCTAAAAAGGAATTCTTCTCCCCTTATCCTATATACCTATCTGGTCACTAAGCCCAACAGTGTTCTTACACTGTCTACAACTTGTTTTGTATGCTCTCATAAATGGTATTACTAAAACAAATTAGTTAGCTGGGGATGTAGCCTAGTGGTAGAGCATTTGGCTTAGCATGCATGAGGCCCTGGATTCAATCCCCAGTACCCCACCCCCCCCAAAAAAAAAATTAGCCTTAGAATTTAGCTTCCCTTTAGAGTACTATTGGGAGTACTATTTCTAATAGAGAATACACACCAATAATAAAAGCCCTAATTAAATAGTAAACAACAATATAAACCTTACTGTAAAAAAACATAAGCTTCATTCAGGTAACTCCAGGGTCTCAGTAAGATGGGAAGATCACAAATTTGAGGGCAGCCTCAGCTACTTAGGTGATGTAGTTCAGTGTAAAGAACCCCAGGATTTGATTCCCCAGTAACCACCATGCCCCCAAAAAGAACAAGGACCAAAAAAAAAAAAAAAAAAACCCTGAGATTCTTAGCAAATGGCACCAAAATAACTGTGAATAAATTGTTAATGAGGAATCAAGTCAAAGCTTGCAGGCACCATCTAAATAGAGTCACAAAAACAAGACTAAAGATGAAGGTTATCTTCACTACTTGGCACCACTGGACATCAGTTTTTTCATGTATTGTTTACTTGTTTATGGCCCTTCCAGTTTTGGTTGGTTTTTTGTTTTGTTTTGTTTTGTTTTAAGACAAGTTCTCACCAAGTTGCTCAGGGCCTTCCTAAATTGCTGAGGCTGGCCCTGAACTTTTGATGCTCCCGCCTGGAACTTCCTGGGATTATAGGTATAAGCCACCATGCCTGGCTTGTTGTCATTATTTATTGTCCTATTGCCTTCTCCCCATAAGACTCTAAGTTCCATAAAGACAGTAACCTTCTCTATCTCATAGTCCTCTGTTGGCCAGTGTCTAGACCTCAGTAGAGGGTCAATATAAATTTGCTAAATAATTAGGTGGATGAATAACTTCCCCCACTTCCCTTCTTCCATACATATGATTACCATTCTTTCAAGTGATTACCATTCTTTCAACTTCCATACACAAGTTAACATTCTTTTTGTCAACTTTGAGGATTACTTTCTCAACCCTCCAATCTCTTTCTCCTTTATAAATGTGACATTTATCAGCAGTCTGATAATTGTTTACATATATATGTGTGTGTGTGTGTGTATATATATATATATGCCTCACTTAAAATTCTTTAATCCTGCTCTAAAAGTAGAACTGTATCCCCAACTTTTATGTACCTTCAATAAATGTTTTGCTTAATTTATGTCTGTAGTTAACCCAGAAATCCAATTGAGATAATAATTTCAACTTTTTATAATTCATCCCTCCTTTCCAAATAACTCAAAATAGGACATGAAAATAAATTTTGAATTTATCTCTGGAAATTTCAAGTTTTACATTCTCATATAATTATATTTCATGATCATAATTTACTTTATCCACCACCCTCTACCAAGAATAAATTTTAAAAAAAAAAATTTTAGGGCTGGGATTGTGGCTCAGCAGTAGAGTGCTCACCTAGCACGGGCAGGACCCGGGTTCGATCCTCAGCACCACATAAAATTAAAGGCATTGTGTTGTGTCCATCTACACCTAAAAAAATAAATATTTTTTAAAAAATTTTTTTAAATTTTTTTTTTAAATTTTGGTTGTAGATGGACACAATGCCTTTGTTTATTTATTTATATGTGGGTGCTGTGGATCGAACCCAGTGCCTCACACGTGCTAGGCAAACACTCTACCACTGAGCTACAACCCCAGCTCCCCCAAGAATAATTTTTTTAAATTTTATTCACAATACCTTTATTTCACTCATTTATTTTTTACGTGGTGCTGAGGATCCAACCCAGGGTCTCATGCATGCAAGACGAGCACTCTACCACTGAGCCACAACCCCAGCCCCTCCCCCCAAGAATAAATTTTTTATGTAATAAAAAATTTTACGAATTTTGGGTGATACCTGTAATGAAGTTTCTATTCCTAATCTAGAAGGGGGTGACGTTTCATTACTCCCTTCTTGTTGCTGAGGTATCAGAAGGTATTTTTCCATTTATGCCTATTTCCTTTCATGCAAAGACATATTCAGTTCCCTTTTTTCCTGGTCATACTCCTGGCAAGCCTTTTTATTTCTTTGTACCTATCCTCAGTAATCTGCCTTAGGTCCTCCTTTTGAGCCACTCTTGTTTCCTCCATTTATTTGATTAAATTTCTAACTGAGCCTGTTTCTTTAAGTCCACACATCTTTATGGACCTCCCTTCACACAGCTAAAACTTGATCATCTGGTCTCAGGAAACATTAAAATAACATTATCCACAACAACAACAAAATCAGGGGAAAATGACATCTGGCTTTGGAATACATCATATGTAGCTTTGGGCAAGATTTACTTTCTTAATTAAGTTTTGGTTAAGCTAACATTAGAAAGATTTTCTTTTATGATGGTGGATATCTGACTCAGTTTCAAAATTTGATGCAGTTTTTTTTTTTTAAGGCCATTCAAGGCATCAATCATGGTTTTTAACTTGTTCCTTCAATCTGTTAAAATCTTTCATAAAATCTGTTTTCTGTTTCCCCTGACTTATCTCCTACTTTTCTTGGTATCCTGATCCAAATGGGTTTATATTAATTTACAAGTACCTTTTGCATGAGAACTCAAAAGCATTTTAAAAACATTGAATCCAGTGAAATTTTTAGTGCAGGTAATATTTGACAGAAAACTATTTCTACCAGATACTACAAGAAAATTTGGATTTCTAGAGTAAATTCCACTGGTAATTCTAGCAAAAATATTTAGTAGGATTTTATGATTAGTTGAAAACAGATACTGAACAGGTATACAAATCCATATCATCAATATATTAATCCCGTATCTGAAAACTCTACTAACTTAAATTCCACAGTGGGGCTGGGGCTATAGCTCAGCAGTAGAGTGCTTGCCTCATACATTCAAGGCACCGAGTTCAATCCTCAGCATCACATAAAAATAGATTAAAAATAGAAGAAAAAAATATGTAAATTTTTCTTAAATAAATAAATAAATTCACCAGGCCAGGCATGGTGGCACATGCAAGTAATCCCAGTAACTCAAGAGGCTGAGGCAGGAGGATTCCAACTTCAAAACCAGCTTCAGCAACTTAGCAAGACCCTATCTCTAAATAAAATACAAAAAAGAGCTTGAGATGTGGCTCAGTGGTTAAGTGCCCCTGGGGTTCAATCCCCAGTACCAAAAAGAAAAAGAAAAGAAATTAAATCCCTCAATACACATACTTATAGAAAATAGCTTCAAAACAAACATCAATCCTTCCTCTTCACTGGGAATGTCACTCACTCAGTGGGAGAATGCTTGCCTAGCATGTGTAAGGCCCTGGGTTTGATCCCAGCACTATAACAAACAAAAATAAAGAATCCTGTCCCTTCTCCTAAACTCAGGCTAAAGTCCAAAGCTTCTCAGATCTACTCAATTTTTTAGAGGTTGGGAAGACTGAGGATTGAACCCAGGGCCTCACTAAACCCCCAGTCTACCTACTACTCTTAAACACTGATCTCGGCTCCACTTCTACTCCCAACCATGCCACAAATAATTTTTGAGTGGATAAGCAAAAGGAAAAGAATGGGGTTAACAGAATTTTCTCTTTTGCCCCCTTCTCTGTTAATGCCATTAAGCTTTTGGCCAAAGAGACTTAAAACCCCCAACTTCACATTGACTATTTTATAGACCTCAATTACATTCAACAAGCTAAGCCAAAGGACACAGACTTCCCAAAATGAAGAGGGAGCAAAAGTGGATGATTCTGTAGTTCTGTTCCTTGCCCCTTCCATAATTATGCACTAACTGAAATACTTGAATAAAATAAGTACAATTTTAAGCCAAATCAGATATTTTACTTTGAATTGCTGACATATCAGAAGTTAAAACTTAAAAAAATTTAAATATTGTTACCACAATTTACACTTTTTTCCACATATCTGAATATAGTTTTATAGCATTTGAACAACTTATTCATCATTACTACGATTCAAAATAATCTCTCTTCTATTTTTCCTACCTAAAAATGAACTCAGCTGGGGTTATTTGGCCCAAATTTTTACATAAGTTGCTAAATGTTAACAAAAAAATTAAACAGCAACTTTCCACAATGTCTTCAGTCAGTAAATTCCACAGCTTATTTTTAAACAAAGACAAAAACTTGCCCAGTGTCTAGTCACATTGTGAATAAAATAAAGTCATAAATTCTTAGTTTTTCAATTTACTTCTCTTGGCTTCTGCCTTCACCAAATAAAGAATTCCACAAGCTTTAATTAATTTCAGCTTCCCAAACTGTGTCCATCAATATATGATTCCCAAGGAAAAGTAAATAATTAAAAAATTATTAACTCAACTGGCAAATAGTCCTTTCTTCTTTTACCTTACTTTTAACGTTTCTTTTCTTGATGTAGATTAAACAGTGTAACTTTTAAGGAAAAAGCTGTCACCTACTGGTATTATCAGCATCATAGCATGGCAAAAAAAAAAAAAAATCTGACAATCTCAGATCCCCAAATGGTAGTCACCAAGGTCTTTCATGAATAGTAAATATTCTCTCTCTCTCTCTCTCTCTCTCTCTCTCTCTCACACACACACACACACACACACACACACACACACACCCGGAAAGACAAGAAAGAAACATACCTGGTCATTTTCTAAACAGGTTTGATAGGTTTGGTTCACTTTTAAGAGCAGAGTATTTACTTATAATCTTTTAAAGCAAAGTGGCAGCCACGGCACTGGGTAAATAAAAACTTCAGAGAGTTTTAAAACCCTGCATCTTAACTCACTTCCCCTTGGTTCAAGGGAACGGAACAGCAAGCCCCACAGCAAATGAGATTATGCAACAGGTTTTTCCTCTCCACCTTATTCATCATAGGCTGATTAGAGGTGTGCTTTCTCCAAACAATCCGAGATACCCAGGACTTCAAAAAGTCAAGGATCTTTGCAGTCGACATTTAATAAGCTTCCTTCGGATTTTGCAGTATCCATTCATTTTAAGATCTACCTCTATTTTCTCAGGTTCATAACCGGCTTCCTTTAGGAAATAAATGCAGCATCGGAAAACTAAGGTTTTGCATATATATTTTCCTCTGTGGTATTCTATCACATGAAACACATGATACACAGATCCTCGGCCGTGGCTGGGCTTTTTTTTTTCTCACGTTTTATGGCTAGTATAAATTAGGAAGTCTGGAACACCGGAGTCGCCAACGCCATGACCGAGCCCCAGCAGCAAAGTTGAGGGGTTCTTGTTTGTGTTGTTAGTTGGCTGAGTTTAAGGGAGCAGCACATCACCACCCAGGTGGCCTCTCTGCCTACACTAAAGGCGAATTCGGGATAATGGGAAGAGGCAGGCCGGGGCCCCACTTGGCAGGCGTGTTGTGTAACATTCGCGCCTGGAAGTGAGCAGCTTCGCCCGCGAAGGTGCCGCGTCCCAGGCGGCAGTCGCTCTCGGCGGGGCCGGCCCAAGCCCGCACGCACCTCCCGCCCGGCCTCCCGGCGAGGCCTGCACCTCCCGCTTCTGAACGGCTGCCGTCGCCCCACCCCGCCCCCCAGAGCGCGGCCGGGACTCCCGAGACCGCAGAGTCGCGAAGGCTGGGCCGGCGGGGCGCGAGCGCGGCGCCCGGCACACGGGGTCTGGGCACGCCGCGGAGCGTCCATGCTGCCCCGCACCCTCCCGACCCGCGCGCGCTCCCCGCGCCGCCCTCCGAGGCCACTTACTTCTGGGGCCACCGACCCCCGACTCCCTCTGAGGGAATCGAAAGTTGTCACGGCGTCTCCTCTCCGGGCCCTCGGCTCCCGGGCTAGCTAGGGGCCGCCGCGGAGCCGGAGGGCGGCTGCGCTCCCGCTTGCGTCCC